>NC_143012.1:48310189-48462376 GCF_055824585.1 Amblyomma mixtum
CCATTGCACTGCCAGCGGTGTACCGCGTCAGTATACAGTTACGAACTGCTAACTAATGAGCTGGTTAACTATTACTGAATATTTCGTTTTCCAGCTATTCTTATCGCTTTGGAACGCTAAACCCCAATAAACCAAACCATCTTATTACAGCTTTCCTAAGTTGCTGAGAGTCGTGTAGCCCACCGTGAGTAATAGCCACATAAGTATTTAGAATTTCGAAAATGTTGTTACCCTAGGCGCTGTGGCCCCAAAAATGTTGCCAACATCGCGTCGAAATGCGTCCGCTCTCGGGATGGCTGCAGACCAAGCAACCCCTTCAGTGCGCGAATCTCGTCGAAATAGCCAAAACCTCTTCCGCAATAGCGCCGAGGGTAATTGCATTTTCGAAATTCTAGAAACTCATATGGGTATTATGTATTGTGGGTTGCAATTGCTCGCCAATAAATAAGGATACCAACAGTATTAGTTAATAAGTTGATTATTCACATTTATTTAACCATCCTACTAGTTAACGCGCCTTTGCTGAATTCTAGCGCGCTGCAACGCTGACCATGCGGTCGAAAAGGGCAAGCGGATTCATTCACTGGAAGAGAGGGCTAAGCACTTCTCTACAAATATCATTGTTCTTGGCAACGCAACCGGGATCCGTACTCGCGAACAGCTGAGCGAAGATGGCGCCGTAAGTTTGGTGTCGTGCTTCAGACGTTCGATAAGTTCCCTCTGCTAGGCATTTTCCACCTGATAACCAAATTCTCGAAGCGCGGCATTAGGTATCTAAACCATGTCTCGGGAAGCTAAGGTTCTAAATCCCATAAAATCTGGACAGGCGCTTCTAGTTTCCAGGTCTGCCACTTCGCGTCGCGCGACGCTTAACGCTAAAATTAATCGCAGGTATTTCGAATTCCAGTACATATTATAACTAACAAGCACTATGAAATTCCCGAAAATATAGTCCGAAAGGCTGGATCCTCAGAATATGGGCAGTCTTTTTTTTGTAGCGAAACCTACACTGGTCACGAACTAGCGAATTCGCTGTAGCAGTGCTCTACAGCAGTTCCTCTAGGCCCGTGCGAAGGCACTCCATAGAGCGTGCGGCCCCGAGCCGGACGCGGTATGGGTGGACGCTGCCTGCACGGGTGATGAAGCGACAGCAGCTGTGGTGGACTCCTCTTTATCCGCCCTTCTCACACTACCTCTCCCTCCAGACACGTCCCCAGAGGCTGCAGAGGAAGCCGCCATTGCCCTTGCTATCACCCGCACGGAAGCCCGGTACATTTTAAGTGATTCTAAAACTGCGATTCTAAATTTTGCTCGAGGCCGAGTCCATGTCCCTGCTTTTAGCGTACTGGGCTCGCCCGATGCACCCCCGCCCCCCCAAGTGGAACTGATATGGGTGCCCGCGCACTCCGGGAATCCCGGAAACGAGGCCGCCAACCTGTTATTCCGAGGTTCTTCAAAACCGGGCTCAGGTGGCCTCGGATCGGGGATTCACGAAGGAGCGCATGCACTCATTCAGCGAGCTGACGCAAGCCTACAGAGCCTCGCGCCAGCTCTATCCCCGCGCCCCACTCCTCCCTAGATAATAAATAAGCAACACTCTCGCGCAGACTGCAGACACACTCTCTCCCCTCACCCCTTACCCTAGCCCACTATCATCCCTCCTTCCCCACTCCGGCATGCGCGCTATGCCCAGAACACTTGGCTTCTTCCCTCCACAGCCTTTCCCTCTGCCCGGCGGACCCTCCCCCGCGGGGCCTAGGGAACCTCAAGACCTGGGAGGACTGAGAGACCCTGCTGCGCTCGGAGGACCCGGCCGTGTAGACCATCGCCACAGGCTGGGCTGCCAGTGTTATGGATCTTAGGAACGTAAACACTTGAGTGCAGTGGGGTCGTGCGGGGACCCTGGGGCGTGCCCCTAATTCCTCTTTAAATAAAGTTATATTCTCTCTCTCTCTCTCTCGGAACGCGACCGCTCGCGAATGCGCCGGGAAGTACGGGTGTCCCCCTCCCCGAGTGTATTTTTGTGTACAGGAAAGCATGTTCTACCTCGCACGTGCGGGCACGACTGGGTGTTTGCACTTGCTTTTCTTTAATTTTTTTTTTGGGAGGAAGAGAATGTTTTACCGCGCTTCGTGCAGGCACGCACGAAGCGACATGCTAGCACGCCTTTAATGCCTCATACTCTCGTTAGCAGACGCGTCGGCAGCCGTGTCGACAGACGCGTCGGCAGAAGTGTCGACAGACGCGTCGGCAGATTCGTCCGCCTTTCGGCGTCACTGCTTAAAAGGCTCAAGGTTCCAGCATGAATAAAGGCGCATCTAGTGAACGCATGGGCTTCATAAATAAAATAAAGGAGTAAAGTCATGAAAATAAAAATAAAAATAAAACTAAGAAAATGAACAGATGTGAAAATAAAAATAAAAAAAATATTAAACTTAAGAAAAGAGCATAAAAATAAACAAAAAATATGAAAAATAAAGTAAATAAAAACAAACGGTGGCGAGGAAACGCTTTCGCCTTGCAGCAGTTTAGAGAGCGAAAGTGCCCCCTGAATTTTTACTTGTATTGTGTGGTAGAGAGGGTGGTTTACCTTGTAGAAGCTGGAGGGCTGGCCATGCTCTCGATGAACCAATCATGTTTGGTGTATAACATGATTGGGTGCTACTAAAGGTGGGCCGGGCCTCTAGGTCTTTAAAACCGGGCGCAGAGCCGGAATAAGGGTTCTGTTCTAAGGTCAGGTGCTATGCATCTTCGGCTATGCCGAGTAGGAGCCTCCCCTAATGTTAGCCAGATCCACTTTTTGGTTGTTTTGTATCTTTGTTGCTTAATTTCTCTTTTTGCTGCTAAATTTGTCTCCAGTGCCTGAATTTGTATGTGATGTAAATATCTCTATATAAACCTTCAAGTATTCCCTATTTTATCTCTGCGTCCCCTCTCATCGTAAGACCGTCTCTGATGGGGCACCCCTGGTGCGAAGATAACGATTCAGTCTTCTGGTCTACAAACCGTCTCTGGCGGGGCACCTCTTGTGCAAGGAAGCAGAAGAACCTGAACTTTACTGGCGCAGTCGACGAGGATCCTGCGGCCATCTGAAGACGGCACAGGAAGAAGACTGTAGGCAGGGAAAAGGGGTTGACCAGGCAACAGGTCAGCGTTCGCGAAGACCTGCAGAGAGACAGCGGCAAGGGCCACGGCAGGGGACCAGCGACGCAAGGCAGCCGGCCGGAAAAAAGAGCAGCGACTGGACCACGACCAGGCACAAGCGAGACGACAGCAATGGGCGTGACGCCATTGGCATCAAAGGGTGAGTCTCTTCTTGCTTCGTGCTGGCGTGAGCATTGCTGTCCAGTTAAGCTTGGGTGGGTGGCATGAATACGCGCTTCGCCCATTTAAACCCCGATAAGCAGAAAGCACGGGCGATAGGCGACGCAGATGACACGGTGGTCGTCGGAAACGAGACGAGCAAGGTGGAGACGCCGGAGATGCCACAGGTCCAGGAAAGAAAGGGAAAAGTGCAGGGCGACCTGCTGGTGTTAGAGAAGAAGTGTCAGCTGGCAAAGCTGGAACTTGAGCTTGCTCAGCTGAGGCAGCGAGGAAGCGCTGGAGAGGACTCCAAGGTCGTTGAGAGGCATGCTAACCACAGGGAGCTAAGGCATTACTCAAAATTACTTGCGGGAATACTCCCAAAATTTCCAAGCGACGCAGAAGTGCCAGCGTGGTTCGAGGCGGCGGAGAACACACTAAATGCATATGAAGTGCCGAAAGAGAACGGTGGGGCCAAATTATTTTCCCGCTCGTTGCAGATAAAGTACAGTTTCTGTCGACCCGCTTAGCGCCATCTCAGCACAGGGACTACGAAGCGGTAAAGAAATCGGTACTGGAGCTGAAACTCTCCGCGGGAGAGTACCTCAGTAGATTTAAAGGCGCGAGGGAACGGAGCACCGAAGGATGGAGAGCGTATACGACGCGTCCCCCAGAGCTACTTACGCTTCTATTTAGACGCGCGCAGCGTCAGCACCTTTGAGCAGTTGCTGGAGCTGTTAGTGGCTACCAGCTAAAGAATAACCTTTCAGATGCAGCACTAAAGTACGTTACGCTGCAAGAAGGAAACGGGTGGCGGGGAGCAACCGAACTGGCCGCACTACTGCAGACATTCGAGGACCAGGACTTTTTGGATCCCGGGGGGCAGCAACTTTTGAGTTATCGCTCCGTTGTGGGACCAGCCTAATGAGCAGATAGACCGTTAGGCGTTAATCGTGTCGACTGACACACGTGGTGGCTCGAACGCACCCAAGGACGCTCGGTGCGACCAAGGAGGCTCGCGTGGCCGCTTACGGACCCCATACCAGTGCTACTGAACACTCCAGTTGCGAGTGTCGGTGTGTGTGTGTGTGCTCGTTCGTGAGCAGGACGAGGGCGTGCATGCAGGTGCAACAGGTCGCAGCGCGACAACTTGGAGTCCGTTTTACAGCGCACAGCAAGCATGCCACCGTGTGTATTACAGAGTGCATTTTGTTTATGTTCCTCGTCCTGCGAGGGTTTTGTTGGTGCCAGTGCTGATCTAATTACTAATTATGTGCTGCTGTACGTACGTCGCCCTCAGGGCGATTTCATGAGTTTGTCCGATCCCTTCTTGGTTGTAATTAAAAAAGCGGAATTTGAGCCCTTTATAGAATCTTGAGAAGGGCGTGTAAGGGGTCGGTAGTGTACGCGGGGTCATCGGGACCGGTTTTTCTCCCTCAAAGCAAAGCGTCTCCTTTCTCGGAACGCGGCCGCTCGAGAATGCGCCGGGAAGTACGGGTGTCCCCCGCCCGGCGTGTATTTTTCTGCGAAGGAAAGGATGTTCTACCTAGCACGTGCGGGCACGACTGGGTGTTTGTACTTGCTTTTCTTTTATTCTTTTTTTTTTTTTGCGAGGAAGAGAATGTTTTACATCGCACGTGCTGGCACGTCTGTGCGTGTGTTTGTTTTAGAGCGCAGCTCTTTGGCGTCCGTTCCTGGGTTTCGCGTCGGCGTCGGCGTCGGCGTCGGCCTCGTAACCAGCTCCGCCCCCAATGTAACGCTTTTCAATTGGTCGAAATGCTCGTGACGTCACAGTGCGCGAATTTCAAATGGGGCCAATTGTACTTTGGCTAGTAACCATGCAACCAATCAAAGGGATCGTATAGTGATGCTGCAACTAAGTTGGACTGAGTTTAGTTAATTGCTTAATTAATCAATTAGCCTAATTAATATAGAGGAGAATGAAGAGGTCAGAAGAAAAGAAAAGAAAAGAAAGACGCGCGCCGCAGCGACAACAGCGTCCAAGGAAGGAGACGCTGCTGAAAAAAACAGATAAGTACGAAGCCGCGTTCCCACCACCACGCACTTCCCCACTCAGTAAGACGTTGCTCGTTTCATATACGTTGTGTCGAACATCCTAGACAGTTCCAACAATTGACAGGTTAATGACAGAACACGATGGATAGAAATACAAGAATATAAATATGAAATAGCCTAATTAACCTTTCTAGTTAGACCGCATAAATCAATAAAACCGAGAACGAAATTGGTCGAGTTGGGGAATCGAACCAGGGTCTCCGGAGTGCGATACGAGCACGCTAGCCACTCCGTAATGCCAGCTGAATGGTTTGGAATGAACAAAGGCGCGTCTAGCTAATACGGCGTCTTCGTTCACTCCCACCTTCCCCCTTTCCCTTACGGCGAGGTGCAGGTGTCCACCCAGATATGCGAGAGAGATACATTTCCTTTCCTCAAAAAATAAATTTACCGTCCAGCAAGGCGTACAGCCGAATTGGCGATGGCGTTCTGTGGACTCCCTGGCAGCGTTGCAAGACGCTGTCGCGTTCCACTCTTACAGGCGAAGCTTAACATGTTAACCACACATCAGTAACACACGCAGACAGCCAATGGACGCGTCATTCGCTGGCAGCACTTGATTCATCATTCACAACCACATTCTTAACGTACGCTCCCTTGCCGCACATGCCAAGGACGTACACTACGATCACATTCTGCGCCATTCCTCTGTACTTTGCTTTGCTGAAACCTGGATGGATCCCGAAGAGCCTCTCGAAATCATAGATTTCCTATACTGCTGTGGTGCTCGCAGAGACCACAACAGAGCGGCGGGAGTCGCTATTTACTTGCGCACAGGTCTCTCTGCAATACCAGTCGAAATGTTTGGCACGTCACATGAAGTTGCCGAACTGTGCGCCGCAAAGTTGCCCAACGGCTTGCTGGTAGTAGCTGCCTACTTCGCCCCTACCGCACTCACGAAAGACATCGTGCACTTCCTGCAACTCGCATTAACCGTCCATCGATCCACACCGATGTTAGTAGTGGGGGACTTTAATGTTGACATAAAGACAAACAGCAATTTCCTAACACTTATGCGGGAGAACATCCCGTTCCTCTCGCTCGTAACGCGTCCCACGGCTGTGACAACCTCGCGAGGCACTTGTATAGATCTCGTCTTTGAGAATCAAGCATTGGTGTACCAAGTCGAACATATATCAGTCTATTTCTCCGACCACAAAGCTTCCTTCATGACTGTCAAGAACTGTTAGTGGAGTCTTTGTTAAAGGAATACGTGTGAAAAAAAAAAAAAAATCTGTGATAGCGCATACATGTGTTGCTCGATTTCTTTGCCTCAATCTATCGAAAAGGTGAAACAGCTTATTTGCTGCGCTCAAATTTCGCATTAGGAAGTAACGTAATCGTCGGTAATTTTTTACTTGTATTTTGTGGTAGAGAAGGTGGTTTACCTTGCAGAAGCTGGAGGGCTGGCCAAGCTCTCGATGAACCAATCATGTTAGGTGTATAACATGATTGGGTGCTACTAAAGGTGGGCTGGGCCTCTAGGTCTTTAAAACCGGGCCCCGGAGCCGGAATAAGGGTTCTGAGCTAAGGTCAGGTGCTATGCATCTTCGGCTGTGCCGAGTAGGGGCCTCCCCTAATGTTAGCCAGATCCACTTTTTGGTTGTTTTGTATCTTTGTTGCTTAATTTCTCATTTTGCCGCTAAATTTGTCTCCAGTCCCTCAATTTGTATGTGATGTAAATATCTCTATATAAATCTTCAAGTATTCCCTTTTTATCTCTGCGTCCCAGCTCATCGTAAGACCGTCTTTGACGGGGCATCTTTGGTGCGAAGATAACGATTAAACTTTTGATCTACAAACCGTCTCTGGCGGGGCACCTCTGGTGCAAGAAAGAGGAAGAACCTGAACTTTACTGTTGGGGCGTTCGTCCGCTTGACCCGAAGACCTCGGTTTGATCCCGGCCGCTTTTCGATGGAGGCGAATCTATAACTGCCCGTGTACTGCGCGATACCAGCACACGTTAACGTACCCCAGGTGGTCGATATTTAGGTTTGGTTTGGTTTGTGGGGTTTCGTCTGGTTTGTGTGTATATTTATCCGAGGCTCTCCACTTCACTACCAAGTTTCCTCACAGCCCACGTCGCTTTGTGACCAGGAGACTCACCGCCAGAATTCCTGAAGCTTGTAGGCTAGCAAAAGTGGGAGATCTTGCCGGCCTGCTCTAATCCGGTAGCACAAGCACGGGTCACAGCACGAGCCCAAGAGGTTGCCTTTAGCACTGACTGATCATTCCAGCGAACCCATAATTCCCAGTACCGACATTATGTCTCTTAATGTTTCACGAATTACTCACTGGAACGTTAAACCGCCATCTACTAAGAAGGGGAGAAAATCGGACAAGTATGCAATAATGCATGGTTCAAAAACGGGTGTAAAAAAATACAGGGCGCACTTTGACCGTCTCAAGTGCGTAGAGGCGAAAGTGTTTTAAGCACCACTTTGCCTATCTGACACTGGTGACTTCACCACTGGATGACGTCACACATAATTGATGACAGAGTAAGGACAAATTACTAATTAATGGCTAATTACTGATTAATCACTCAGCTCTGACTGCTAATTAAAAGCGCTTAAGCTTCGCATTTAGGAGAAAAACGCGACAGCGTGTTGTAGCGCTGCCAGGGTGTCCACGGAACTCCACGAACGGAACGCTTTTTGAGGAAAGGAAATGGCGCTGTAATTCTCAGTCATCTCGGTGGACACCTTAACCGCACCGTACAGGAAGGGAGTAAGTGGCAGTGAAAGAAGAAACAGGGGCCATTATGAAGAAACTGAAAATTGTATTTGAGGAAAGGAAATTACGCAGTAACTGTCTCACATATTAAGGCGGAAGCCTTTAATGCCTCATCGGTGTAAGCAGCAGTTGTCGACACAAAATGTCACGCTTTTCAATTGGTCGAATATGTCGTGACGTCACAGTGCGCGAATTTCAAACGGGGCCAATTGTACTTTGGCTACTAACCATGCAACCAATTAAAGGGATTCTATAGTGACTCTCCAAATTAGTGGGACTTACTTAACCAATTCGCCTAATTAACCCTCCTAGTCAGACCAGATAAATAAATAAAACCGAGTAGGAAATTGGCGTAGCTCGGGAATCGAACCCCGGTCTCCGGAGTGCGAGACGAGCACGCTACCACTCCGCCATGCTAGCGCGATGGCTTGGAATGAACAAGGGCGCGTCTAGTGAATACGATGTCTTCGTTCACTCCCATCTTCCTCCCTTCCCGTTACGGCGAGGTTTAGGTGACCACCGAGATATGACACACTGATACATTTGCTTTCCTCAAAAACCAATCTACCGACGAGCAAGGCGTAGAACCTTTCCTCAAAAAGCGTTGCATTCAAAGGGCAACGCATTGCGCCTAACGGGTGGTGGCGTTCCGTGGACCGCCTGGCAGCGCTACAACAGGGTGTCGCGTTCCACTTCTGAAGGCGAAGCTAAAGCGTCATTAATTTGCAGTTAATTAATGCACCAACAGAATGTGAAGGGAACAATCGCGTAGCAGAATGCCGCACTCAGGCTTTCGCCTTCCACCACTTTAGCCGCTAAAGCTCCTCGTTATTTTCTCGGTGGACACCCGTCAAAACGCGGACACATCTGTCGACTGCCGACCCAGTTTGCTAACGACAGCACGAGGCATTAAAGGCTTTCACCTTAAAAATTAGCGGGGGCTTAGCTTTGGTTAAGCCTGGTAGGTTGCGAAAGCAGGTATTTTATACTGCATATAGAGCGCCTCTTGTGGGAAGAGGGCGGCGCGCTGTGCCAAACGGTCACCGTTACCCGACGAGCGGAGTTGGTAGCCCGTCTCTCGCTCCTGGTATGCCGTCACGCTATAACGTCACTAGCGCCTGTACGTAATTTCCTTTCCTCTAATTCATTTTAAGGCGAAAGCCTTTAATGGCTCCTGCTCGCGGAGTCCGTCTTTGCGGTGGAATCGTGCCAACTGTGGCCTTTCCTCCGCGCAGCGGAGCAACCTCCTGCGCAATTTCCTTTCCTCTAATTCATTTTCTTCACTACGGGCCTTCTTTTCAATCCTTCTTTCACTCCCACTTCTTCCCTTCCTCTGCAAACGGATGACGGGTGTCCACTGAGATATGCGAGACAGTGCGCAATTCCCTTTCCTCAAATAGAATTTTCATTTTTCTTTGCTACGGCTCCTCTTTGTCTTTCTTCTTTCACTCCCACTGCCTCCCTTCTTTTACGGGGCGGTCCAGGTGTCCACCGCAACGGTTGCTACGTCAGAGTTCATTCTAAAGGTCGAACGTGGCTACCGGCCGCCGCTACGCGAAAGGCCGTTAGTGAGCGCAGTATTGCTTTCGCAATAAAATACAAACGGACGAAGAACACAAGGAAAAGGCCCTTTTTAACCTCGCCCGGATACTATATAGCGTATCAATCTGTCGATCAGCATGCCAATACTATCAATCGATGAATCATTAAAGTCAGCCAATGAATCAATCAATTATTAAACACGATAGATCTGCCAAATAAATCAGTGATGATTCAGTCAATAACTCAATGAACCAGAAAAATAAATAAAAAAAGTAATAAATCAAACTAAATAGCGGGCTTCGTTAAATTTAACGAATAAGTCCTGTCACAATCTGCCCAAACGTATTAAGATTATACAGACTAACGGAGAACGTGGCCAATACAGTTGAACAAAAAATTAAATTATGCCTGCAGGTGCACCAAACATGGCGCCCTCGCATCCTAACGCCATGTTCGAAGAACCGCCGATGTCACGCGCCCTCGCTGAGCGGGGGATGGCTAGCGCCATGCGTACCAATCAATCAGTCGATCAGTATATCAATAATATCACTCAACTAATAAATAAAATCAATCAATGAATTGATCAATTATTAGACACGACAAAGCACCCAAATAATTCAGTGATGATTCAGTCAGTCAGAAATGAACCAACCAAACAATCAATGAACAAGAAAAATAAATCAACTAAATAAATCAAACTAAACAGCGTGCTTCACTAAATTTAACGAATAAGTCCTGTCACCATCTGCCCAAACGTAATAAGATTACACAAGCTAATGCAGAAGGTGGCCAATCTCGCTGAACAAAAAAAGGTGATGCTTGCCCGGTGCGCCAAACATGGCGGCTTCGCATCCTCAAGCCATGCTCGAACAACGACGGCCGTCACGCGCCCTCGATGAGCGGGTGATGGCTCGCGCCATGCGAGCCCTCGCGAACTCGCTCAGCTGAGCGGGCGCCAGTGAAATACCATGACAAGCACCCGCGCAAATGCGCGAGCGAGCGCCAATAAAAAGCGCGCCTAAATTACCGCGCCATAGCGCGAAACGAGCAATAACACGCCGCCGATACAGTGAACTGCGGACACCGTACAGATAGGCTTAGCGCGACCCGGTCCCGGTGACCTTGACGGCCCGGGGAGGACGACAAAGTAGGTCAACATGGCGGCTGGCCGTCGTGCAACACTCACCGCGAGGCTTGGCTCGGGGTCCCTCTGCACTCTTTCGCTTCGAATTCCTCTTTGCAGACGACCGTTTGCGCCTCTTGTTGTGCCTGAAGTCGTCGCCGTCCCATGTCCTGTCATCGTCGTCCATACTCTCCGAATCCGTAAACAGCGACACAAGGGTACCAAATGGGAGACGTATCTGTGCGGTCAACCTTCCGCTACTCGAGTCCGACAAGCTCTGAGGACTCTCTCTGTGAAAAATTCCATATATAGGTGTCTTCCCTCCTTTCCCTCTTCTATCTGCCTTCTAGCCCTGCTTTGCAGACGACACCCCGCGTTCCTTTTCCCTCCTCCCGGGCGTGTGCAAGTCTCGCTCATTAACGTTCCGAGCGCTATCGGGCGAAGTTAAACTAATAACTAATCAAAATAGCTAATAACTAAAAATGACTCTCCAGCATCAGCCTTGGAGAATGTGTAGGTCCCTGTTGTAAAAAAACTTGCGCCTTCCCAACACACGCGTAAACAAATAAAGATAAAAAGAAGCGCTTTAGGAGCGGCGCGGCATCACCAAGCGTTGAACTCTAGGTGGACACCTGTAGCAGCGCGAGGGAGCCATGCCCATATATGGAATGGGAACGAACGCTGATTTCAATGGTCTGCGTTCTTTTCCGTGCAACCTGGTGCAACTTTAACGAGTGTTTGGAGATGGTTTTTGCGACAGTTCTGGTAATCTGCTATTGTTTTTTAATTAATATTCCGCTTTAATTACAGAAAATTGCGTTTCTCAGCGACATGGTGTCTTTGTTGGTTGGCCAATATTTTAAGGATATCGACGACACCTAATAAAAAAAAAAAACACGGAATGAAATTTTAATGCCATGTGTCAACGGAAGCATATGGCGGGGACGGCTGCATTTTCTAATCAAAATAAAAGGTATATTACTTTCGGGGTGTAACACTAAAAGATGCAGCTAATTAGTGCTTTGAAGTGACAACATTCGCTCGGAAATATTACATAAAACTGCGAAATTGATCGCTGAAGGTTGTTCCGAGGTATCATAGTCTGCGTGTCGTAAGACAGGCTGCATCTAAAGTTAACTTACGGCTCAAATAAAGATATTATTAATACGTCAAGACCGGCGACATTGCATATGAAAGTATTTGCAATCATGCTTGGTTCTTGATGTTACCTGCGCAAATACTTCAGAACGGATGCACGAAATGCGCGACCTTTAGATGTAACCGTAGATCATTGGCACAAAAAAGCATTGAAAACATGGATATAAAAAAGTTGAAAATTGGTGTTCGAGGAAAGGAAATGACGCATTAACTGTGACATATTTCGGTGGACCTCCGAACAGCGCCATAAGGAAAGAGATAACGGTTGGAGTGAAAGATGAAAGGAATAAAGAGGTGCCGTAGTGGAGATGTCCGGAATAATTTCGACCACCTGGCGATCCTTAACGTGCACTGGCGTCGCACAGCACACGGACGCTTGTTGTGTTTCGCCTTCATCTCAATGCGGCCGCCGCGGTCGGATTAAAATCCGCGTGTACCGGACAGTAGACTAGCGCCTTAAGTACTCGTCCACCGCGGGAGGGAAAGAATATGGCGGCATTAACATTTATTGGACCTCGGTGTGGAACCCATACAGGTGTCATAGAGGGATTTGCTTAACAGACGCCTGTTCCGGTTTCTCTTTATTAGCGCTGTTTTTTTTTTCAATTCTTTCTGTGTTTCCGCATGTTGAGACGTCTTCAGGAACTTTTATTCCCTTAAAGAACAGAAAGTGTTCCGCTTACGGGGCCCCATGCTGGGTGGCTTTTTGTTACATTGAGGAGATTCCTGTGGCATGACCAGTCATGAAGATCGTCATGATTTGTTCTCTAAGCTTCTTAGTGTACCCCAAGCTCCGTCGGCTATCGTTTGAGATTGACTCGAGTTCCAGAATTTATTTGGCCATCAATGTTGGTTCGCCTTAGACGGTCGTATCAGAAACTGTAGCTGGAGCGACCATGGCTCTCTGGCTTCGATGCCGTATTAAGCCGCGGCTCTGATGTTGACATATTGATAGCGACGGGGTTCAAGCTCCTCGGTGTATCTTCACTGGCTCGCGATTACCGAGGAGCCGCCATTGTTAGAGAAGGAGGCGTGCTCAGGTTGGTTTGAGTAGTGGTGTTTCGGGAAAGAAAATTGCGCCTGTCTCTCTTCTTGGTGGACACCTCAACCGCGCCTTGAAGGAAGGCAGGAAGGTGGGAGTGGACGAAAAAAGAGTGAGACAGGTGTCGTAGTGGAGGGCTCTCGACTTGGACCACTTGCTGGGCTCAACATGAAACGAAATAATAGGCACTGTTGATTTGAGGCCACGGTTGGACCAATTTTTGAGCGCTCGGAAAAAAAAAGTTACCTGCGGTTTAACTACGAAACAAAAATGCACAATGGAGCATGTTTCATCATTAAAGGAAAGGCGCTGTTAATTGCCGCTCTTTCTATGGACGCCGAACCGCTTCACGGAAACGAGGGGGAGGAAGTTTAAGAAGAAAGAAAAAAGGGCCGCCATATTGGAAGGCTTCGTCTTAAGAGAAATTCGGTTTCGCTGGCAGGCACCGACGTCCCAGAGCACCCACAAGGACGTCTGCATTTCGATTCGATGAAAACATGGCCGCACTGGCAGGGCTTTTATTCCGCGTTCTCGATATTTGCAGCCGAACGCCATTCTAGGGAAACGGTGTGCCTATGAAGCTACCTCCAAATAGCACTCCGCCACTGCCAGAGCAACGGCTACTTCCTCTGCCTCTACTGCCGTGTCTCCGGAATATTTTTTACCACCTGGGGATCTTTAGCGTGCACGGATTGTGGAGAGACCCCCGTAATCACTTCGAGACATGCAGCACAGCAGCTAAACTAAGCCTCTGCGGACAAATTAAGAGGTCACGCAAGAATCTCAACACACACAAACATTTTCGACTCAGAACATTTCACGTGCTGAAAAGGTAAACCGATATACGTAATTTCAGCAAAAAAAAAAAAATTATATTCACGACTAAATTTTAGCGCCAGATGTATGGCACTCACTTAAAGTGGTGCGCTTTGGGCAGACATTTCTAATCAGGCCCGGGAATTGTGGACAAGTAATATTTTCCTATACCATAAGATTCCTCTATGGAGGTCAACATATCCGTTGAGATCTTCGCCAGGCTCGCATTTTCTTGTGAACGTTTTTGCTACCGTCAGAAACGTTCCCCACTGTTTTTATATGACAGTCAGCCAGTCGATTCGAACGATGGAAGAAGTTGAAAAGGAAGATTGTGCTGCGAATCAGAACAATTTAATTACCTTCGCTATTTCTACGGCAGTGCCTTACAATTGTCCAATATTGCCTGCCTAACAATTTAAATTGATGCCGTAGAATCTTAGACACTGTTTTTTTCGGTCAGGAAGCAGCGTACAGCAAGTGTAGGATGTTAGAGATGACGCTCTGACTCTTCACCTTGTGTGTAAGGAAGTGCTTTATAGGAGTGGCGGGCTTTTCGTTCGATCGAAGGATGAAAAAAAAAAAAAAACCCTTGGGAAGAACTGTGTTCAGTCTCCCTGGTAATTTTTAAAGACATTTCGGAAGGATCCTCTGTATTGAAGAGCACTGTGAATCTTAGGTTTGCAACTTCGGTGAAAAATGGCGCTTACCGAGCGAAGGGAGTTAAAGTGACATTTGGTGCTGTTTTTAAGTTTGACTTTGTCAAATTCCTGATGCCGCATCAAAGACAGCAAGGCCTCTAAGGAGCCAAGTTTACCGAATCTTTTCCGAAAACCTGCCGCCGCGTTGGCTCTGTGGTTAAAGCGCTCGGCTGCTGACCCAAAAGACGTGGGTTCGAGCCCCACCGTGGCGGCCGAATTTCGATGGAGGCGGAATTTAGAGGCCCGCGTACTATGCGATGTCAGCGCTCGTTAAAGAACCCCAGGTGGTCGAAATTTCCGGAGCCATTCACTACGGCGTCCCTCATAGCCCGAGTCGGTTTGGGTGGTTAAACCCCCATAAACCAAACCAAACCTTTTTCAACAACCTTAGTACTCGCCAAAAAACAATTCTAGCGAGACTCGCAAAGCCCGTCGCCCGAAACCCTGGTTATGCGAGGCCCGTTAAAACGAGCGTTCGTTGCAAGCTCCGAAAGAGGCCACAGCTAACCTACGCGCTGCACGGTGTCCACGCGGAGCTCAGTGGAAAAACAAAACAAAAAACAAAGCAAAAATAGACAGTAAAAGCGTTGCGACCGGACGCTCGCAGCGTTTGGCGAACGCTGTCGTCTGCCCAACCAAAGGTCCAACACGCTTTTTATCTATTAGTTCTTTGCGTGTGCACGAGAGACGAGCGAGTTGGCTGCAATGGTAGGAGGGGGGGTGGGGGGGCATCTATCACAGGCGACACCATCGGTTCGGCGGAGGAGGCGGTTGTTGCCACGCGCGTCTGTTCTTTCACTCTCTCTCCTCTCCTATCTTTCAACTCCTCCGCACGTGACTGACGGCGGTTGTGGCTCAGCTCGTGTCAGTAGGCAGACCCGTGCAATTTCCTTGCCTTCCGCGACATGTACGTGCTGGTGACAAAAAAAAAAAAAAGATTTTTAAGGAAAGAAAAGCGAAGCGAGGCGTCGAGCTGGCGAGTGCGGAGGATGCCGTGATCTCTAAACGCGTTCGACGCCCTGGTGCGTCCTCCGCAATCATCCAGCTCTCTCCGATGTGCCTTCGATGAAACGCTGTGGTGCACTGCACGGAACGCCGCCGCTCGTTTGGCGCGATCTCAGCACGTGTCACGGCTGCACTCCGGTGTCTTCCGCAGGGCCGGTCACAAAAGACGCTTGATTCGTTTGGTTTTATGGGGGGTTAGCGTCCCAAAGCGCCTCAGGCTATGAGGGACGCCGTAGTGAAGGGCTCCGGAAGTTTCTACCACCTGGGGCGTTTGCTCTCACATCGCACGCTACACGGGTCTCTAAAATTTCTTCTCTATCAAAATT
This sequence comes from Amblyomma mixtum, assembly GCF_055824585.1. Classification (NCBI taxonomy): domain Eukaryota; kingdom Metazoa; phylum Arthropoda; class Arachnida; order Ixodida; family Ixodidae; genus Amblyomma; species Amblyomma mixtum. The sequence continues at coordinate 48,326,015 of NC_143012.1, forward strand.
GGACCGCCGCGGCCGGGATCGAACCCGCGTCTTTCGGTCCAGCAGCCAAGCGCCATGACCAGAATTCAGTGAAACCGCAGATGGGTCACACAGCAGGAACTGCAATGCTAGCAGATACAACTCTGCATGAATCTTATACATCGTCGCCATTGATCGTGTGTCAGTCTGTTTTTATTTTGCCTCATATAGGAGCGAAGCGAAAATCAGGGTGTCGTCTGCAAAGCTATGCAGTACCGACTGTTTGAAACGGGAAACTAACAAAATTCTCTCATGCCAAAGGAAGGCAGACGAATAGGAGAGAGAAAGAGAAAGGTATCGTCCGCTTTTGAATTCTTTTTTAGGAAACGAAATTCGCGCCAAAACCGTCTCGCATCTTCCGGTGGACACCCGAACCTTGCCGTAATGGAAGCATACTTTCAGTACATTGACAAGATGCTAAAACTGCACAGATATTTTTTCATACATTTGAAACGTGTTCGATGTATGCTTTAAGTAAGGCGTTTTTGGCAAATTTTAAGAATATATTGCCAATACCAAGCATGAAATTTCAGGATGTTATTTCCTACATATTTGTAAAGCATTCATGAGTACAAAATACTGCTACGGGGAAATACTATTTACATTCATTTACAAGCGGTAGGTGAATAGTTCCTAGCAGGGAGCAGCAGAGAGCACCAACCCGAACAGGAGGCCCCATCAACCTTTTCTTCTTTGTTCATCCCTTTCACGCGGGATAGAATAGGATAGGAAAACTTTTAATGTCCAACAGAAAGAGGGTAGCCAGAGGGCTACCCGCCTAGACGACGGCCGAAAGGTCTTGACTCTCGGCGGCGGCTTCATCCAGTCGGACGAGTTGTAACTGAGTCGTCGCCGGGTCGGAGCTCAGTAGTAAGGTCTCCCACTGATCATTCGTGTTTACACCTCGTCCCTCCCGGGGGGCATGAGGACATTCCCGTAGTATCTGGTCCAAGGTGGCCCTAAGTTCGCAGTTTGCGCATTTGTCTGAAAATTGCACATGAGGTCAGTGATATGGGCCTCAGGTTGTCCGTGAATACGGACAACCTGAGGCCCATATCACTGACCTCATGTGCGGGCAAGCTTATGGAGACGATGGTTGGGGATCGCCTCTCTCCGTACCTGGAGAGTAAGGGCTTCTTTGCAGTTACCATGTTCGGGTTTCGCCCCCACATGTCTGCACAGGATGTCCTTCTCCAGCTGCACAGGGATGTAATACGACCCACAACTATGCAACACAATGACAAAGCCATCCTCGCCCTTGATCTGAAAGGAGCTTTCGACAATGTTAAACACGGAAGCATCCTAGCCAACTTGAGTTCTACCGATTGTGGGGCTAGGGCCTACGCGTATGTAAGAGATTTCTTGACTAATCGCCAGGCCTTTCTTCGGATTGAGGGCGAGGAATACGGCCCTTACATGATGGGAACACGGGGTACCCCTCAGGGAGCGGTGTTATCACAGCTCCTGTTCAACATAGCTATGATGCACCTCCCAAGCCAACTGGCCCGGGTGGAAGGCATTCAACACGCGTTGTATGCAGATGACATTACAATTTGGACCACTGAGGGGAGCCTTGGGGACATGGAGGCCCGCCTTCAGCAGGCCGCTTCCATAGTCGATGCGTATGCCATTGACTGTGGGCTCCAATGTGCTCCAGCGAAATCAGAGCTTTTGCATGTCAGAGCGAACCCAAAGGATAGGACAGCAATTCACATCTCTCTGTCAGGAGGTCCTATTAGAGAAGTGGAGGAGCTCCGTATTCTGGGCCTTTTCATTCACCACAGACTCAGACCGGACTCCACCATTCTGAAACTCAAGAGAGTAGGCGAACAGGTAGGGCGCATGATCCGCCGCGTTTCCAACAAGCGGGGCGGTCTGCGGGGCAGGGACGCGCTTCAGCTCGTCTATGCCTTCGTGACTAGCCGGATCCTCTACGCCGTGCCATATCTCCGCACTACTAAGCAAGACGAGGCGCGAATAGACGCCGTCATCCGCAAGGCAACTAAGCGAGCCCTGGATCTCCCGGTGGCTACCTCTAATGCCAAACTCAAGGCATTGGGGGTGCTAAACTCCTACCAGGAGCTGCGGGAGGCCCACCTCGTGAACCAATACACGCGGCTCATGCAGACGGCCCCTGGGCGCCGCCTGCTAAACCGCTTACACATCCAACACGACTGCACTCCAGAGGAGGCGGAGCGTATCCCAGTACTGTGGCGCCATATGCTCTGGGTCTCCCCGCTCCCTCGTAACATGGACACCGACATGCACGTAAACAGGCGACAAGCGCGGGCTCAGGCTCTTGAGAGACAACACGGCTCCCGACCCGGTGTATATTATGTAGATGTAGCAGGCCCATTGCCCATGGGATTTTACACGGCCGCTGTCGTTCACCAGGAAATGCACGTTGATGGACTCTCTTTTCGAGCCCCGAATTCAATGCGGGCCGAGGAAGTAGCGATAGCGCTTGCTGCCGCCCACGCCAATTCGAGAATCATCATTACGGACTCCCGAAAAGCATGTGATCATTACTTGGCAGGGGAGATCTCCCCCTTAGCTGCTTGCATTCTAAGACGGACTGCCACTGATCCAACACCCAAAAGAATCATTTGGGCTCCTGCCCACCAGGGCTTACGAGGTAATGAGGCAGCTGACGCGGCTGCCCGAGCGCTTACTCACCGGGCTCCTCATCCCAGCTCTTCTGGCTCGGAGACTAACCAGCCGCTGCTGCGATTCAAGGAAATTATAACGCATTATAGCGACATCCACCGCCTTTTCCCGGCCCCTGCAAAGGGGCTGAGTAAGACGGAGGAGCGAACTTTAAGGCGCCTGCAGACAGGTACTCTACTCTGTCCTGCAATCTTAAAGCATTACGATCCTAACACGGATGGGCGATGCCCACACTGTGGGGAGACCTGTGATATCTTCCACATGGTGTGGGCATGCACTCAAAATCCCCACCTCCCCCCTTCCCCTACCCCTTCCAGAGAGGCATGGGAGACTGCCCTTCTCAACTGCTCCTCGCTTGAGTCCCAAAGGGCTCTGGTGAAACGGGCTAGAGACGGGGCATTGTCATGCGGTGTCCCGGACTAGGAACGCCGACCATGTAGCGTGGCCACTCTGTGGCTCCCAAACTCTATTTCAGAAATTAAAAGTTTTCACCACCGCCACCACCCTGGGTACATAAGACTTGAGAGGGCCGGGTTTGGAGAGATGTAAGTTTGTAACCGGCGCCAGTTGATGGCTTGGTATCTGGACAAGGATCTATCCGCTGGATGAAGTCTAGCTCATTGCAAACGATAGTGCTGTGTAATTTCCCTGTATGTTATCATGCGATCCCTGTCTGTAAGGACCACCTCGCTCGGGTCCGCCCGGAAGGAAAAGCCTCGGGCGAACTCGTAGGCCGTCTCATTACCAGGCACGGATGCATGTGCTGGTGTCCAGACTAGTGTAATTTTCCGGTCTATTACATGACGGCTTAGAATTGTATTCGTTAGAGGGGAGACCCGGCCCCTCCTGAAATTTAGTATGGCAACTTTGGAGTCACTTTGGAGTCACTGTGCCTACACAAGCCAGTGCTATGGCAGCTTCCTCTGCAGTCTCTGGGTTACCCGAGAGTATGGAGGCACTTATTGTGAGGAGTTGTTTATTATTGACTACCGCGATGGTAATCTTGTTCTTACCATACTTAGCGGCACCCACATCGACGACGTCCTCGTCTTTGTAGCAGCTGAAGCGTTTCTCTAGCGCCTCTGCCCGTTTGGTCTGGCGCACTGAGTGATAAATAGGATGCATATTCCTGGGTAATGGGGGTACAACTATATTGTCCCGAATTTCTCTGAGCATGTCAACTTTGACGGTTGTTCTGTTATCTCGGCTCAGATGGAGTTTTTCAAGAATGACCCTGCAGGTCGTGGTCCCGGCTAAGCGTTCGATTTGGGACGTTCTCACTGCTTCCGTAATTTCTTCCAGGGTATTATGCATGCCTAGCTCTAGGAGGCGGTGAGTGGATGTACAGATGGGCAATCCTAGAGCTTGTTTCATGCACAGCCTGATATTTCCATTTATCTTTTCCTTTTGTGAAATTTTAAGATCAAGCAATGGGGCAGCATACGAGGTACGGCTAACTACGAACGCCAGTACCAGCCGTAGGAGATTCTGCTCTTTCATGCCGTGTCTCCTGTTGGCAATCCGCTGTACGTATGAGTCGCATCGTTTGTTGTGCGCAGTTTTCCTTCTTAGTTATTGCATCACCGTTATACCCGTTGCTTTGTATAATCATCACTAAAATTCTGATTTTTTCAACATGAGGAATCTCCGCCTCTTGCGTTTGTGAGTTGATATTAGGGATGGTTGTAAACTTCGTCTTCCACTTCGTCGTAGCATGACCCCCGGCGGCACAAGCGCCGTCCCGGCGCTAGGCCGGTGATAGAGGAGCGGCGTGGTAGGGCTTGAGGCGCATAACGTGAGCAATATCGGTGGGTGGTCTACATGATGAGGATGATGGTGTATGAGGAGCAACTTCATATGCGACGTCGTTGACCTGACGCACACCACGATAAGGACCATGGTAGGGGGACAAAAGTTTCTCAGAAAGGTCGACGAGGCGGAAAAGGGACCACAGAAGAACGACCCTAGTGGCGTCGGCCGCCGCCCGGTCCCGGGCTCGCGCGACCAAGGCCCGTTGGGCCTGCAGGTCAGAGCAGCCGAGCAGGGTCGCCTCCTAGTCCTACCGGGTTGGGTTGGGGTGAGGGGGGATGCAGGGTTGGAGGGGCACGCCCACGCCATGTGGTAGATGGCCGAGGACTTCTCCTCACAGTGAGGACAGCTGCCCGAAAAAGAAGGGTCTAAGTGTTTGAGAGCTGCCGGGCACAGCAAAGTATTAGTATACAGGCGAAGCAGAAGCCGCTCCTCCGCCTTTGAGAGACCTTTACACGGGCGGGGATAATGACCGTGACCAGATTGATAAAGTAAAACAAGGTCTTTGAACGAGTAAGGGGAAGTGAATTCGAGTTCCTGATCGTCGGGGTCGGAGGGGAGTGTCCGGTGAGAGAGCGCGCGGGCGGCGGCGTCAGCTACCTCATTTCCCTAAAGGCCCATGTGAGCAGGAGCCCAAACGATACGTTGGTGCGCGGGGTCCCCGGTGTAGACGCTGTTTTGGAGAATGCGGTAGGCTAGATACGGTACCCAGCCCTGCTCGACGTTCCGACATGCCCCTCGCGAGTCGGAAATAATTGTTTTTGACGTGGGATCAGATGCAGCCAACACAATGGCGACCTCCTCCGCGTGTGTTATGTCACGGGCTCGGAAAGTAAGGCTGATCACGGTTTTGGATTGGTGGACGACTGCGGCCGTGTACCATCCCCCATGGTGGGGGCCGGAGGCATCCACGTAGAATACGCCGGGTTTCGATCCGTAGTGGCGGGCCAGGGCTTCCGTCTGCGCCAGGCGCCGGCCATTATGGTCCTCACGGTTCATGTTCGCGGGAAGAGGGCGCACGTGGAGACGCATATCAACTGGGATGGAATACGTACGCGCTCTTTCATAAAAGTGGTGTGTTGGATGTGCAGTCGGGCAAGGAGGCGGCAACCCGACGACGTCTTCGAGAGACGGGTGTATTGGTTGGTCATGTGGGCTTCTCAGAGCTCCCTAAATGTGTTCCGCACGCCCAGCCCCAGGAGGCGCCTGTTGGAGGAGTTCACAGGGAGGCCCAGAGCCCGCTTAATAATTTTGCGGAGGATGACTTCGAGTGAATCCTCGTCTTGCTTCCGCAGGTGGAGGTATGGAGTCGAATATAGAATTCGACTGCTTACAAATGCATGCGCCAGCCGCAAGGCGTCCTTACATCGTAACCCCCCACGCTTGATAGAAACCCAGCGGACCAAGCGGCCCACCGGGTCCCCCACCTGACAGAGTTTGGCCAGTGTTGTTTCTGACCGTCTGTTTTGATGTATGAAGAGCCCCAGTACCCGGACTTCGATATTTTCAGGAATTGGACCTGCCTCAAAAGACAATGAAATTTTGGCTGTGCACTTTGGTAAGGGGTGCATGTGCACGAATTCAGACTTTTGGGTGGAGCATTGGAGGCCGCAGCAGCGAGTATAACGGTCCACTGTGGTCGCCGCCTTCTGCAGGTTGGCCTCAATGTCTCCAAGGGAACCCTGTGTGGCCCACAGGGTGATGTCATCGGCGTACAGCGCATGCTGCACAACGGCGACAACGCCCAGCTGGCCCGGTAGGCGCATCATAGCCAAACTGAACAACAGGGGAGAGAGCACCGTGCCCTGGCGTGTACCTCTGGTTCCTAAATGAAAAGGGCCATGTTCTTTATCCTGGATTCCAATGTAAGATTGTCTGTCGGTTAAACATTGCCGAATGTACTGATAGGCGCTTCTGCCGCAGTTAGTTTGAGAGAGGTGGGTGAGAATCATATCGTGGGTAACGTTGTCGAATGTACCTTCAAATCCAAGGCGAGTACGACCTTGTCATTGTGAGGTCATTCGACGGGGTCGAGGACATCCCGATTGAGTTGTGGCAGGACATCTTGTGCAGTTCTGTGTGGGCGAAACCCGAACATGGTGTTTGCGAAAAGGAGTTTGGATTCCATGAACTCGGACAACCTGTCACGTACCATCGTCTCCATGACTTTGCCCACACAGGAAGTCAGAGAGATGGGGCGGAGGTTGTCCGTGCTGATCGCCTTGCCAGCTTTAGGAATGACGGTGACCAGGGCGGTCTTCCAGTCGATGGGGAGTGGCTCTTCCCCAAGCCAGATTGAGTTAATGTAATTCAATAAAGAGAGGTATGCCGGGTCGGGGAGGTTGGCTAACAATTTGAATGTAATTTTGTCCTGACCCGGAGCGGCGATATGTTTGATTTTTGCCAGGGCCGCCGTCAGGTCGTAGAGCTGGAACGGTTGATCCAGCTCAACGTTCTCAGAACCTGCATAAGAGTACGCCGGCCAGCGGGGGTTCCGGGTAGTGCACAAGTACTGGTCCCGGAGCTTGTGCGCCAATTGAGTTGTGTTCCCCTGAAAGCTGTGTATTGCTCTTTGGAGGTGTTTTCGAGTTTCCGTGCTTGTTTGCGTTGGGTCAATTAGAGCGCGAAAGAGCCGCCACGTGTACCGGCTTGACATATGCCGCGCGGCCGTATTGCATCGGCTCACCCAGTTGGAGTCAGCGAGTTGGGCCGCATACTCAGCCCCTCGTTGAGTGAGCTCGGCGATGCGAGCTTTAAGTTTTCGGTTGTGCTTTTGCCGGCGCCACCGACGGACGAGGCAATGCCGGGTCTCCCAGAGGTGGAGCAGGTGATTGTCCACATCCGAGACCGCCTCTGAGAGCTGAATTTGACATTAGAGCGGTGAATTTGAGTTTCGGAGGAGCGAAGGCCAGAGACTAAATGTTGTGACCAAGTCTGGTAGCCTTGCTCATGTATGGGTGTGGTAGTGTTGTAATTTTGCCTGAACTTTGTCCAATCTGGGAGTCGGGCTTGCGTTGTTGGTCGCGCGAAAGGATGGGTTTTAATTGCAGTGTTCAGGAGGCAGTGGTCGTTGTCGAGGGTTTCCTCGCTGTTGACCCAGTCTGCATACTTAATGTTGCGGGTGAAGGTCAAGTCCGGGCAGGTATCCCTAGTCACGGAGTTGCCGATACGAGTTGGGTGGACAGGGTGAGTGTGAAGAGTGAGGCCCAGCGTTGACGCAAGCTCCGCCAACTTGCCTCCCCGCTTCTCTTCACGGCAACAACCCCACATCCGAGCGGGAGCGTTGAAATCGCCCACAATCAGGAGAGGGTCCCGGCCCGCAATTCTCAGCGCGCGGCTAAAGAGGTCCGCGAATGATATATTTGGCAATTTCGGATTGCAGTATACAATGAGTATGTGCTGCAGTGGGTCCTGCTTGCGCGGTGGGAGGATTGTCGCCATTAGATAAGACTATTCAGTTTGCATGTCTATGTCGACCTTTTTTGGCTGTATAATTTCTAAGGACTAGTAGACAAGATGAGGGGTCCTGCTGGAACGTCGTATAATTTGTTAGTGCGGCGCCTTTCCCTGGCTCCAAGCGGGCGGACCACCGGCTTTTCCTTTCAATCTTTGGCGGCGTCGCGCCGACGTCTCGGCGCACACTTCTACCTCCCGAGGGGAGCTGTGCAACTGAAACTGTCTTAGAACGTTGGCTAATACATCGTCCCCTGAGGTGAGTGATCTGTAGTCTCCGAACCGAAACCACTATGCAACTCTAGACTCTTGAACTGCAGCCTTGGTAGCTTCATATACAATTTTCAAATCTGAGACCGACACTCGATATAATGTTTTGTTAATACTTTGTAAACAAAGAATAGGGATCTCTGTGCTGGTGATGATAGTGATCGCTATGAATGATGAATTTCCGACATATTTGGCACCGTGTTTGAAGCTGTGCTAGTGCAGATACAATCTCGCCCTAGCGCACCCCAAGAGAGCATCATTCTCAGCGACTCCAAAATGACTATGAATAATTTCGCAAGATGGCGAATTCCAAAAACCTCCCTTAGAATCCTTAACGCCATCAAATTCTCACCGAATTATACAGAAGCGATACGGCCCCAGGTCATTCGGGGAATCCGGGGAACCAGGCAGCCCACAATAAAGCCCCAGCTTTCGTCCACCGGGCAGTGGATGAGTCTGGCTCCCTGAATTTCACGAAGGACTCCATGATCACATATGATCTCACCAAATTTAAACTAGAGAGAACTTTTCCCACTCCGGACAAAAGCCTGACTAAAGAACAAGAGGTTACGTGGCGCTTTGTACAGACGAGGTCGATACGCACCCCAACACTCCTCGCGCACATTTATCGGGATCTATACAACCCGAACTGTAAACACTGGGGCCATTGAGCCAACTAAGATCATATGCTCTGGCATTGCAAAATAGAGCCACCTCCGGATTATCTATTTGCCGCTATTTCTCTCGACCGGTGGGAGACCGGGCTGGCTAGCTCTGACCCCAGAACACAATTTATGGCGGTGGAGTGGGTTGACAAAGTCGTCGAGGGCTATGTACTCTCGACCACTTAACGTGGCCACTTATCAAGCTCTTTCCGGTGAATAAAATGTTTTACAATCAAATCGCCGTTTGGCGCCTTTTTTTCCTGGCTACATCACCGGCTTGAAATATGGAGGGAAATTTGCAAGCAGCTTGGCTGTGAAGCACAAACTCCTTACAAAGACCTGAAATACTTTTGAAGCACCACAGTGAATCAAAAGCTAGAGCAATGGGGGAAACGTTGCGAGTGATGCGGAAGACGCTGACTCATAAGCCAGGCCGGGTCACAAGGAAAGTATGCTAAGGAAAGTGGCGGCATTGAGCTATAAGATTATTCTTTTTTTTTGTGGTCTGCTAGTACTTATAGTGCCCATTCCCCCGCATTTAGTCGTTGTTTGTTTGCCTGATGCCTAGTGTGTTTGTGTGTATGTTTGTGTGTGTGTGTGTGCGCGCGCGCACAAACACTATGCTGGTTGTGGTGACGTCACAAAGACCCGTGCCCAAGGTGGCAACAAGCGACCTGCTTTATTGACTGATCGCTACCTGCCCACCGGGTAGCCAACATCTTAGCGTAGCAATGCTTACTGACCAATAAATGACGAAACAAACCCTTCTAGTGCACATATTCGTAGTTTACCAAACTACGCAAATCGGCTGCCAATTTTTTAGTTTCATTGCGTTTATTATTCCACGCTGTATTCGCCCGCAATAAAGTCGCCGCAGTAACTAGCAGAACAATAAGCGCCACAGATAGCACGTCAGCAACATAAGGCAGCTCCAAATTTACAGCCATGTTGCCTTGCGGAAATAGACGACACTTGAATGCAGCGGGATTTTTGTGCTCGACAGAGAACCGAATACAGTACTAATTAATTGTTTACCTAACGAATGCAATACACGCGACCGCCTTTCCCGGGGCAAAGCAGCGAATCGAGAGGTGCGCAAGAGCCTGCTGCATTTCGTAAAAGAAACTAGAACGCATATAGGCCCACTTGTCATGTTCAGCTGCAAACTAGAGGTGATTTTAGCGTCGTCTGCCACGTGTTGCCAGAACCCAAACAACTACAGTCTGCAGAAGTCTGTGTTCGGCGCCATGACGGCATGGAGAAAGAGTCGCCGTATCGGAGGGATGCGTAGTGATTTCGACAACAACCTAAGGTCCTTACGCATGCAGCAATATCCCATAGCAGCCATAGGTGTTTCTGTAGCGAAAAGTCCACTCATGTAATGCAAATCTCAAGGTCGAATGATGCTTGAATTTGACCTCTATAGTAGGATACAACTTTAAAAAACAGCAGTTGCTAACACTGGGCCGTGGTGCGCGGCGTCTTGTGTTACTCCGCTGGCCAATGGCACCAGTAAACGAAATCAGCTTTTTAATGTTTGACTATATCAAACAATACACGTATCAAAATTATAGTGCTGAAAATTTTTTTCTTTTCATAAGCTTCTTGTTTAGGTAACAAGAAGCGTTTAAGTAGCGGATTATTGTTTCGCCGTGGAGGAATTCTGCGTGCGGAGGCTGAATATGGGCGGAGCTTCACTCCAGACTTAAGTTGTATCCGACTATAACTGGAGGCTCGTTGTAGGTGTAGCTGTGACGTTATGCCAAATGACATGTCGCAGCTGTTACCGCTCGTTCCGCAGCTTCGTCAATCGCCGCTCTGACCAGTCGCCCCGATGCACTCCCGCCCCGCCATGTGGAGCTGATATGGGTGCCCGCGCACTCCGGGAATCCCGGAAACGAGGCCGCCAGCCTTTTAGCACGAGGTTCATTAAACCGGACTCAGGTGCCCCCGGATCGGGGATTCACGAAGGAGCGCATGCGCTCATTCAGCGAGCTGACGCAGGCCTACAGAGCCTCACGCCAGCTCTACCCGCCGCCCCACTCCTCCCTAGATGACAAACAAGCAACACTCTGGCACACACTACAGACACACTCTCTCCCCTCACGCCTTACCCTAGCCCACTATCATCCCTCCTTCCCCATTCCGGCATGAGCCCTATGCCCAGAACCTTTCGCCTCTTCCCTCCACATCCTTTCCCTCTGCCCGGCGGATCCTCCCCCGCGGGACCTAGAGAACCTCAAGACCTGGGAGGACTGGTAGACCCTGCTACGCTCGGAGGACCCGGCCGTGCAGACCATCGCCACCGGCCGGGCTGCCAGTGTTATCGACCTTAGGAACATAAACACTTGAGTGCAGTGGGATCGTGCGGGGACCCTGGGGCGTGCCCCGAATTCCTTGCACAATAAAGTTTTTTTTTCTCTCTCTCTCTCCCTCTCACCAGTTCTGTCACGTGACTAATCACGTGATTAGCTCTTCCTGAATAAAGGCCAGCGCTCGCCGGCGGCTTGGGGTGTCTGTTACAGCCAGCGTCGTCGCTTCGGCGGACGCGGTTGTTGCGACGCGCGTCTCTTATTCAAACTTTCCTCTCACATCTTTCAGCTCTCCTCTGTCTGCACGTGGCCGCGAGAGTGGCTCGGCTCGAGCCAGTGGGCAGGCCCGTGCACTTTCGCTTTCATCCTTCCTGCAGTCGCAACAACCTGGACATCGGAGGAACATGGAGCCAGAACCGGCCACCGGGACAGGTTCTTCGACTAGTCACTGGAGGCGCCGCGGGTAGGGAGCCTACATGTCGCGCCCCCTCCCGGCTCTACAGCCGCGGGCTACTTCTAGCGACCCCTGCGACAGAGATCGTCACGAAGCCGCGTTGGCTGGAGATAAGTCGCGAAAGCGGGCTCGTGGAGTTGAAGAAACCGATGAAGGTGATGAAACCGATGTAGATTCCATTTCTGCGCCAAGCTTGGCGAATCCTCGTATCAGAGAGGGGGAAGCTCTAGAGGACGCAATGCAATTATCAGCTCAAAACGTTGCCGAAGAGGTCACCGAGTGACCTTTAAGTGGCACTCCGGCTGAGAAAATCCGTCGCCAAGAAAACGAAACCACCCTTTTGTTTCATTTTAAAAATTTTATTCTTTACAACAAGCTCTGCCTGCATTGCTTAGCAGATACACATACGAACCAAGCATATCATACACAAAACCGCACAAAACAAATACAGAAAATAAAGAAATGACGTCATGCCGGCGCATTATGGATAACAATAGTTTAGCATTATAAACGAATAAAAGAAACAAGAGAATTAAGCGGCATAAAAGTGGCCAGTAATTATTTTGAAGACGGCCACGTGCCATGTTAACATCCGACATGAAAACTAAAAACAAAGTAGCTGAGGTCATGCAACTATAATACAAAAACTAAAAAAAAGTGGTAAAGGTGATGCAACTATAATACAACAGAGATTAAAAAAGTAGCTGAGGTCATGCAACTACAATACAACATAGATCCAAAGAAGAAAGCGAGCCCGCGGAAACCAAAAATTGCCCTAAAATTTCAGCACCTGACTGCACACAATGAACACTTCAGAACCGGCACATCGCTAGCGGCCGAACCTGGTCACTGCCAGCTCTTACTTTAGAAACGTGTTATATATCTATGGGCAGCAGTCTGAAGAGTGAATTAAGGCACATGAAAATAAGGGTAAAGTAGAGAAATTAATTCACCGGATGCATGGCAAAGAATGATTAAAGAAGTAGCAAAAGAAGCAGAGATACTAAAAACAATTAATGCAGGAAAAAGCTGCCATTATCTGGCCGTGATGGAGCACCACCTTCCAATTTGTCTCCGCGCAGAGACGCTATAAAACAACCTAAACGACTACGGAGTTTCCGGAGCGGCGCATGAAATCGCCATGGGGTCAGATAATAGTTTACCCTGATTTCGCTAATAATCGCACAGTGACTGCAAGACTCGAACACCGGCTTTAAGACCCAGTGTTAAGGAAAGTTTAAAAGGGCGTAAAATGCCAAGTCCCAATGTTTAACCGCCGCTCTACCTAGAATCGTATGGACAGATACCTATCTCGGCAGCCGGAGTCACCACCCGTGCTCCGAAAAAAAAAAAAGCGCCAGCACTCTTTTTTTTTTTTCCGCGGCGGAGTGAGCTATTGGAGGCTCGGCCATCGTGCACCGCTGTCCGCGGGAATTCAGTCTTCCCAATACCACGCGACCCGGGGTGAGTAATCGTGGCTCTCGGGGAACGCCGGATACCCCAGGATGTACCACGTCCCGTCGTCGGCGACGAAGATCCTCCTCGGCGCCGCGATCGCCGAAAACACTGGCTCGCGTGCGTAAGGCGCATGCGGCAAATTGTGCGGCCCAGATCGCGGCCATGATATTGGCCCCGCACACCATCGGCCCGTCTCTCCTTGTCGAGCGGGCGAAGTGAGTCCCCGTGGCAACGGGGGTCCCTGCGGTGGCCACTGGAACTTCGGAGACGGAGGCGGCAGGGTTCCCTCTCGAGAACGTGGTGGTCCCGGTCGGGAAAGGAACTGCTGCGGAGGCATCATTGCCTCCTGCTCTTGATGCAGTTGCCGAGGTGAAAAGGGAAATTGCGGCCGCGAAAGCAGTTCCTGTCCAGAAGTCAGCACCGGCTGCTGGTGTGGCGGAGTTTGTGCATAGCCCCCGCTGGTCGGTGGCACCGGCGTGTCGTGCGTAAGTAGCGGCGAGCACAGGAACGGTGGCGGGGCCAGCGGTCCGCACGCTCCGTAGGAAGCACCCGGGTCGGACTTCTTCTTGGCGTAGAGGTGCTCGTTCCAAAGCTGAGTGTCCGAGCCCCTGCTGAGCTCGTTCACGTGTCCCGGGCTCTGAGCGTTGTAGAAGCCCTGGGAGCCACTGGAACCTGCGATGCGTCACACCAAAGGAGAGGTCGAAGATTAAGCGGCGTAGAATAAACAATTAACAGAAGTAGCTGGTAAGAATTTGCACTAGAACGCAACGACGCTCAAGAAACTTCGCGATCTGGTGTGTTCCAAGCAGCGGTTGCCGACAAGAAAAACAGGTTCGTCGACTGACGAGGTGCGCGTGCACAACTTATTCCCAAATTACCTTTAGAGGAGAATGAACAGACATATTACCGTGAGTGCATTATACGGCTCATCGCCAACGAAACCCCGCGTTGTTGTCCATACGAAACGGTCGAAAAACTCTAAAAACAACATCAGCCCAGCCACATAGCAACCATAAGAGGGCCAACACATGATTCACTGTATGGACAGCCAAAGGCCAATAGGGGGAAGGCCTTTAGTACACAGGCATTTAGGGTAAATGCTTTTGATATGAATGGCTTCACCCTAAAGGCTTTCAACTTAAAGGTATATACCGTTAAGGTCTTAAACCTCAACGCTTTTACCCGGAAGAATGACACACTTGTACTGATTACGAAACACTAAACAAGCAGTTAACTATAAACCAACGGTGAGAGACAAATGCTTTCGCATTCGCAATGCGTAAGTAGTCCTAAGTGCCCTAAGCAATTTTATATTAAACCAACGCTCACGTTCTACGCAGTTGTGTCACCGTCACCATCTTTAAAAAGGCGGTGTTTTGTAGAAATAACATTTTTTCTTTTTTAGATTTCGGGAATCCCCAAATATTCAAAAATGTTTTGCAGCAGGAATAATGTTCGTATCTTATTTGGTTGGAAATTTATAGCTAACATTCGAAAAGGTGGTAACAGTTTTGAAACCGAAACTGAAGTGGTTTGGTAACGGAAGCTGGTAACTCAGCGATAATCAACGGCGTATATTGAACATTTTCCGTTTTGTTTAATCTGATATGTAAAAGATTATTCAAAGGCAGTTTGTGAGGCTTCCCTTTTTTTTTAAACATTGCTTTAAATTTCCGCACGGGGGAAATTTGACGCTACAAGCATAACGCTACAAGCGTCTCACTTGTTTACTTTGTGTGTGCTTTACGCTACCGCTCTGAATGCTACCAGATTTGTCCTTCAGTGACGGTAACTGAAGTACAGCAGATATTTTGAGGGAAGCATGCATCGAACCTGGCCACCACACTCTCGTAGCATGGCGCACCAGTGACCAGTACCCGATGAGGAACGCCCAGTGTGAATCAAAGGTTGAGGCAAAAATTCAGGGGGCACTTTGACTGTCTAAAGTGCGTAGAGGCGAAAGTGTTTTCCGCACCACTTTGAATGCTTCTGTGGCACTGGTGGCGTCACATGTAATTGAGTGCTAATTACTAAGTGACGACAAATCACTAATTAATGGTTAATTACTGATTTGTGCCTGAATACTAATTAACTGCTAAGTAATGGCGCTTAAGCTTCGCCTTTATGAGTGGAACGCGACAGCGTGTTGTAGCGCTGCTAGGGAGTCCACGGAACCACCCGTTCGGCGCGATGCCTTGCCCTTTGAGCGCTTTTATGCGAAGCATACTAAAATAGCCCAACTAGAGATGTGAAGGCCTGAAAAAAACACTGCAATTTTGAAAAAAAAACGTTTTTCGTTTTTTTTTCAGACGAGAAAAAATGGAAAAAAACATCGAAAATTTCACAATGCAATTTCAAGGTTTTAGGATTGCTTGCTTTCAGTTTGGGTTTTTGTTTTTGCTTTGAAAACCAACATAGCATGCATCGTTGAATGATTGGAGAGCAGTTGTCATCGCCGGTGCCAGGTAGTGGTTTTAAAATGTTCGGGCTGCGAGCAAGCGGGTTGAAGGCCAGGTCACATATAAGACCCGGACATGACTTAAAAACACACTAATACTTGAACTCATGGCTGAAGTAGAACAAAATGACTGCAAATTCTACAGCGCGACACACACAGCATAAATAACATAGGCTGCTGTGCACCTAAGCGGGTTTAGCTAAATACGCCCAGTTTCTTCGCGACATTGACTATGTAGGGCGGCTACACAATAACACCTGAAACTCTGGTAATACTAAACGAGATCAAGCGTGATGGACTCGCACTGCCGTCTAACAAAATGTGGAGTGACTTACGTGGAGAAATGTGGAGTGACTTATAGAGTGACTTATAGATCAGTTTTCATGTTCCCATTCTCAGTGCAATAGAACAAGAAGTTCGTTCCACAAATATGATATTTATTTCTCCATATTCGCTTGAAGTGCAAATCATTATCTATCTTCTCGGTGCAATAGAACAGGAAGCTCGTTTCACAATATGACATCTATAACTGCATATGCGACTGAACTTCGGAGCATTATTATTGATCGTTGTGCTTTTGCAAATCAGTCTGTTTTTGTCACGTTTTGCAAAATTTCCAATTTTTCATGAAAAAAACCTTGAAAAAAACGGTTTTTTTCATGCCATTCAAACTTTTTTGAAATTTTACATCTCTAAGCCCAACCCAGCTCCTCGAGTGCGGCGGTGTCGTTACCATTGACCTTTCGTGACCTCCATGTCATACCACGTGATGCGTGACGTCACAGCAGATGAGAAACGGGGGCCCAGCTCGCGCCGTCGCGCGAGGCGTCGCGACCAAGGAGGACCACGTGATGCGTGACGTAACGACATAGGAGAAACGGGGCCCCAGCTCGCGCCGTCGCGCGAGGCGTCGCGACCAATGTGTTTCCTGCTTCTGCCGCTAGGTGCGCTGTAGTGAAAACGTGATGCTGCAGCGGCGGTATACAAGGGGGTGCGCCTGCCTCTGCTAGGGATAGAGATGCCTCCTGGAGACAGGGCTGCTCGTTGGAATGAGAAGCAAAAGTTGCCGCGTGCTACAGAGACTGATGAAGAGCGTGAAGAACGTCTAGCCAAGCGGCGTGCTCGATATGCAACTCGGCGACAATATGCTTCGCATCTGACTATGCTAAGCCTCAGCCATTTTTTTTGAGGAAAGGAAAGGGCGCAGTAATTCTCTGTCATCTCGGTGGACACCTGACCCGCACCGTAGATGAAGGGAGGAAGTGGGAGTGGAAGAAGAAAGACAAAGATGGCCCGTAATGAAGAAAATGAAAATTGTATTTGAGGAAAGGAAATTATGCAGTAACTGTCTCACATATCTCGGTGGACACTCGTCAAAATTCAGGGGGGCACTTTTTTGACCTAAAGTGTGGTCACTGATGTGTGGTTAAGATGTTAAGCTTCGCCTATAAGAGTGGAACGCGACAGCGTCTTGCAACGCTTCCAGGAGTCCAGAAAACGCTATCGCCCATTCGGTTCTATGCCTCGCTCGTCGGCAGATTGGTTTTTGAGGAAAGGAAACGTATGTGTCTCTCATATCTCGGTGGACACCTAAACCTCGCCGGAGGAGAAGGGAGGAGGATGGGAGTGAGCGAAGACACCGTATTCACAAGACGCACCTTTGTTCTTCCCAAACCATCGAGCTGGCATGGCGGAGTGGATAGCATGCTCGTCTCATACTCCGAAGACCGGGGTTCGATTCCCGAGCTCGACCAATTTCTTACTCGGTTTTATTTATTTATATGGTCTGACTTGAAGAGTTAATTAGGCTAATTGAGCAATTAAGCAATTAACTAAGCTGAGTCCCACTTACTTGGAGCATCACTATACGATCCCTTCAATTGGTTGCCTGGTTACTAGCCCAAGTACAATTAGCCCTGTTTGAAATTCGCGCACTGTGACGTCACGACCGTTTCGACCAACTGAAAAGCGTGACATTTCTGTCGACAACTGCTGCTTACAACGATGAGACATTAAAGGCTTTCTCCTTAAAAGATGTCCGCAAGAAAAGACGAGCAGTAACAAAAGCCAAAAAAGAGCTCGTGTCAGTTAAGGAATGCCCTAGGGCATGATGATCTTGTTTCTGCAATGACTGAAAAACTGTAATCCTGTTTTTCTCAAAACATGATTTCGCTCACTTTCTTGTTGTGTATGGTCTCTGTATGGTAAGGAGAACCCATGTCCTCAAAGAACTTTTTGACCTTAAGGGAAGCCGTGAGGGCTCTGCTTCACGAATGCGAAGCAACCATGCTGCCTGGTTACACTTCGTAAAGACGGTACAGTGGGAGAAAAAGTCTCTGGACCACGTGGTCCTTAAACAAAGCCGATAGCTGCGCCATTAGACGGCGATTGGAGATGTGTTGTCTGGAGCCTGCAATTGTTAGCAGAGCTATCGGCTTCGTTTGAGGAGCACGTGGTCCAGAGACTTTTCTCCCTGACTGTACGTGTGGCTTAACGTGCTGCATCGACACATGGGGGCTGTGAGGGACGCCGTAGTGGATGGCTGCGGATTATTTGAGAAATCCACGGATCCTTTAAGGTGCATATAAACTGCACAGCGCATACGATGTTTCTGTTCGTAGTTGCATCGCGTCCAGACAGGGATTCTTTGCCGGAACCTGGGGATCAACAGGCGAACGCCAAAGCCACTCCGCCAACGCTTCTTCGGCTAAAACTCTCAACATGAAATGATTAAAAAAAACAACAGTAAGCTGTCCTCTACCAAGGGAGTATGCTAGAGGCCAGCTTGGTCCCACAGAGACGCATTCGTGCTCGCAGTTCAAGTGCAGGCGGGAAACTCCCATCGCGGCACTCACACGGGTACGCAGGCGGCTGCCGACACTCTTGCTTCGCACGCAGGTACATCGAGGGTGAAGGTGTCGCGACGAAGCGTTGCGTTTTCAGCTCCTGGTCCCCCAGAGGCTGTTGCAGCTGCAGTTCCACCTGATCCAGCTGCCTTTCCGGACTGCCAAGGAATACTGGCAATGAAGACAACGAGTGGTTGGACGCTGACTGCTGGCTGCAGGGCCTTGTCTCCGAACCCTGCGCATAAGGAACAAGTGGAGCTACGGTACAGGTTCGCACAGTTAGCGCGTAGGTCCGCCATATTGCTCTCCCAAGCATCCAAATGATCAGAAGCCTCAACTTCTGAATGCAGCTGGCGGACTTCGTCCAGTGATTGGAGCGAGTATAGGCTCCATCCGCTTCAATCCCTCAGCTGAACTTGTGTTATATTAAACAGCTTATTCTTTCACTACATGACACAGGTTGCTAGCAATGCGTAAGCTACAAAAAGGGCTTATCTCTATAAGTTGGGAACAGAATATTGGCCTTGCGGACGGGTGGCGCCGTCTGTTGTACACGCCACGTATCGCAATCACAAACGTTTTCCAGATTTGGCCAGCACTTGTGAGAAAACTGCGCGTGATTGATCAGATATTTCAGTGAATATGTGCAGTCGTACAAAATAAAATGCCGCAAAACACGAGAACAGTAGCTGCACGAGTGGGCTGTCAGCAACGACCTAGTGCTAAGCGATGCAAAGAAACTTCGTTTCTCCGCAATGCATGCATGGTTTTCAATCACGTGATCGAATTTAGCCAATAAAGGTGCAAGCGGCGCAGGGAAAAAAAGCGCGCAACTCTAGGAACCTATATATTAACTATTGCAAGAAGGGGCACTCAGCGTCCCCTGGTGGTATATCTACAAAACTTCTCCGCTACAGCCAAAAGTTCCTCAGCAGTGTAGACTACCATGCTACGCGGACTAATAGAGTATACCAGTTTGTCCGCTTGGAAACGTTTTCATGTATGGATGCAATACAGTTGTAACTCCGCGTGTACTACAAACTTGTGTTATACAGAGAGCTTCACCTAAGACTTTACGCATTTTTTGAAAAAATGGGCGTTTGGAGTTAGCACAACGCATTTTTCGCCATAACGTCGGTGGTATAGTACGTGAGAATACAGGTAACATCTGCTAACAGCAGGCAGGTTAACTAATGTTCAATAGTTAACTTTTGACAATTACTTTTACGCTGATTATGTATGAAAGACGTGTCTGCCGTAGGTCGGCAAGAATCGAACCAATAGCTACATCTCAGCTTGTATGCACAGGTGAGAGCGACCGAGGAGGGTGCGAGCACGAAAATGTCGCCGGGAAGGGCTCGGCAATTTTACCACGTGACTGTGGGTCCTCTTCTGTGTTTAGAGGTGTATTATTCGGCTCAGGTTTTGATTGCAACACAGTGCAGTGATTGAGAGAGTGTGTTCTCCTCGGAAGGTGATCCAGAGCTTAAGCTTCGCATTAGGGGTACGACACGACAGAGTTAAAGGGTCTGTGAAAAGGCCCGGTGGCTTTTTTTTCTTATCTCCTAGCAAATGTTCATTCTGTTCATTGTTTTTTAATTTAATTTCTGTTTTGCTTTATTTTTAAAATTATTCATTTTCCAAAGGACACACAAGGCCTCCCTTGAACGAGGTCCGGCGAACGGTCCTGTGTGATTGAGCGGTGGCGTCGCCTGTTCACGATCCAAGCGGGCAGCTGTTCGAGTCTCGGCTCCACCATTTTACTTTTCAGTGCAATTGCTGTTGTTCCTTCAGATCCACTACCTAATGGTGGAGGGATCACGCCACGGCCCAGCAGACCAATGAGGAATTGCGTAGCGGCGTCATCACTGTTGTTCTTTGTGATCGTTGAGGGGTGTTCGAATGGCCCGCGCAAAGAAACGTCACTACCCTCTCGCCCAATCACCATTTTTCAGTTACAACGCCAAGAAATACAAACACGCCGGCTTCTCCGCTGATCGGTGCCCTTTACGCTGTCGCGTTTAGCCGCCTATTCCATCGGTGTACAACTGAAACTGTCCTCCCAGCCTGCCTCATCCCGTAATTGCACAGTTCGCAATGTCATCTGCCCACCTGACTAGATGTGCAGATTACGTACTTGAGCACCAAAATGGCCCGACTGGGAGCCAACTGAAACCTCGTCGATGCCGTTGCACCAGGCGGGCAGGTTCCAGGGAGGGGAACCCCAGCAGGATTCGCCGCTGTATGACTGCGGAGTCGACGGAGGTGGAGGAGTCGAGTTCGGCCACGCGACAGGCTGCTGCTCCTGCTGCTGCTCCTGTTGCTGCTGCTGTTCCTGTTGCTGCTGCTGCTGCTGTTCCTGCTTCGGCTGCTTCGCCTCCTTCGACTGCTGCGGCACCGGCTGCTGCTTCGGCTCCTTCAGCTGCTTCGGCTCCGGCTGCGCCTGCTGCGGCCCAACCGTTTCTGGTGAGAGCAACACTGTGTGCGGTGTGCGCATGTGCTGCTGAGCAGGAGGAGATCTCTCGGGCGTCAGCAGGCCAAGCTTCAGGTCCAGGTGCTGCGACCACACAGACGTCGTCGGTTGCTGGGGCTCCCCGAAGCCGACCGGCGGCTCCTGGGGGAGTGGCGATGGCGCAAAGGGAGGGGAGTTAAACGGCTCGAGCAGAGCAGCAAGCGACGGGTCGAAGATGCCCTCCTGGACCGGCCTGGACTGCGGTTCCATGGGCAATTCCCATTCCCGCGGCCTGTGCACCGGATAGGGTAGAAGAAGTGGCAGGTTGTGAGGGCTCTTCAGACAGTTTTGTCCATCCCGCATCCCGGCGTTTGAACCGCCTTACTAGACTCGTCGCCCTTGTTAAACCCGCCAACATTTTAGGAATACGTTAGTCAACATCGCAGAATGGTACAGTAATTTTCACTTTGCTTTACTGCCCAGTTTCTTGTTTTCTGTTCAATATGCCGCTCCCCTGTGCAATTCCACTAGTACCTCGAGGTTACTAACAAATGAAAAAAAAAACACTGGTGTTTGTATAAGTCTGGCGAACGGCACACCGAAATTCGAGCATGCCTTTTCACGTCGTCACACTTCTCCCCCTCACAACGAGTGCTAGCGCTACACGCCACAGACGGTAGCCCGAGTTCAATGTCACCAACACACAATGAGGAGGAGAGAGATGCGCCACAATGGCTAGCGGTTCCTTGCCTGCACCCTGCCGTTGGTCATAGAAACTAGCTCAAAAGGACGCGGACACACGGTAAGGGGATTAAAAAGATGAGTGGGGGCGCTGGCCTGCTGCCGTGTGTTCGGTGTGTTTTTTTTTTGGTCTATTTAAAATGCCTCCGACGTTGACCAATGAACTAGAGGCAATCATCTTCCTCTCGCGAATACGGCCATCGAGTTTCGCAACTCGTTACGGTCAAAAAGATCTGCAGCTGCTGGGATGGCCGCGGTGAATTCTCCTTTACGAATTGTTGGGCTTAAAAAAAACGAGACAGGGAAAATAAAAATTTCCTCTTCCTTTTTTTTCGTGGTTGATATCGATAATAACGGGACGCCCTTTAGCTCTCACACACCGGGTGCCGAGTAGGCCGGAAGACAAGCGAACAAGTGAGATAGAAACGATTAAAGGATAAGGGTTTTACTTGCCGAAAATGCCTCGTCTAACTGGCACAAGAAAAATATTCACAGGGGCGCCTAATTCCCCTGTGTGTAGACAGCGCGACAGCATTAGCGGCTGTTATTGTGTTTGCCGGAAGTGACATCAGTTCCGATCTGGTGACGTCTCTTCTTTCAAATGGACGGCAGTCCTCCCGTCCGCTGACGTCACTTTATTCCAGCCAACGGGAATCGCCCGGCCTGGTGTCGCATCCTCCTTCCAGCATATCAGCGGGGCGAAATTTAGCTTACGCCGTAACACTGCCTGCACGATGAGGCCTCTAATGCTATGGCATTCCGCCAACCAGGAGCTCACCACTGCGCAGGCGCACTTGCCTTTCGCTGTAGTTCACGCGCCAGAAGTTGCTCTTGGTGCGGGCGCCGGCCTGGTCTGCCGCTGGTGGGTACACCTTGACGAACCATCTTTGGAAAAGTGCGTGGCGTATGGAGCTCTGCGACAGTGGACACAAGAGCGCATTTCAAACAGGCGGCCGCCGTTCTTATAGGTGCAGATATGTCCACACACTTGTCTATGGAGCACTGGAGCGGTGCGGTGTGTTTGCGACATTCGTCGCCGCCTGCCGGGCTGGATGCGAGTTTTTGAGAAACACGACCAGTAAGCCGTGATTCATGCGAACGTTCATGCCCGATATGGTGATGTTTCCAGCCCTACCCCGCTCTCAGGTACCGCCAATGCGTACCGGTGCGGCGTTCGAGCGCTCCTTGACAGGTTAGTGGGGACGCCTCTACTATCTTCATCGTGGTTAGCGGGAACACGGTAGCACGCAGCCTCGCTTACTACCAATGCATTATAGCGACGTCGCTAGGAACTAGTGCATATGTGCTCAGTGCATGTCATGCGCGCGCTGCGCACATACGCTGGTTCCTGGCGGTCCAGTTAAAATGCGCTAGAGGCAAGCGAACCCATGTGCTCTCGTGTTGCCGCTAATCGTGATGAAGATGGCATAAGCATTATGAAACACAGCCGTTCAGTCAGCGTGCAATGAATGGTTTGGTTTGGACCTATGGGGTTTAACATCCCAATGCGATACGGGCTATGAGGGATGCCGTAGTGCAGGGCTGTAGAAATTTCGTCCACCTGGGGATCTTTAGCGTGCACTTACATCGCACTGATCACGGGCCTCGAGAATTTCCGAATTGAAACCGGCCCGTATCTATAGATTACAGCCGTCTATTGAAAAGTTGGCGCCTTTTGCTGGAAACGGATCCTTTATTAGCCAGAAAAGATGAAAAATTAAATACAAATGTCGCTGACAGGCCATTTTCAAACGGAAACTATGACAACGTCACCCCTTTTATTTTCCAGGTCTCTCTAGCCTTTGCTACGTAGTCATGCACATCTAGCAGGCAATATTGAAGTTGAGTTCATAACTGACGATAACAGTGTGAACAATTTTAAAAGGGTAGTGGGAAAAATTTCCTTTTTTACAACCACTTTTCTCAACGAAAACTGCGTCTTTTGCTGCCCAGCAAAGTTCAGTATGCTCACGAAGAGGAGTGCAATCGATTGTTACAGAGAGTCGAAAATCCGTGTAGAACTCTCTTCAGGTTGAATGCCTAAGGGTACAGTTATGTTTTCGTCATCGAGTACACATTTTCTTTGTATTTCTTACCGCTGTTGCGTATGCACAAACCACGCGTTTAACGTTTTGCTTACCCACCTACAAGCCACTGTTCTTCCCGATATACCTAAGATTTTATGGTATATCGATCATCCGAAATTAGTTTACTCAAGTTTCATATTCGAATTTCGATGTCCTAGTTTGTGCACATCTCTGTAATCACTGCCCCCCCCCCCCCCACACACACACACACCCACACTGCAGTTCTTGTTTATTGATACAGTTCTTATCTTCTAAGGACAGTGATCGCTTTCCGCCGTCTCAACTCAAACATTCTGACGCACGGCATGGTCACTAAACGCCAACTGAACGTCCTCAGGACGTCCACGGGATATGTCAGTAAAGATCTTGAACTCCGTCTTGGAGCTTCGCTCACCTTCCAGGACGTCACCGGACTGGCGCTCATGAATTTGAAGTAGGGATACCTGTTCCTGCAAAGCGGAGGAGCAGCAAAGCGGGACAATTATGGCAATGCGACACACGGGAAGATTACATGAGGACTGATGTCTCCCAGCGCCAATACACGCGCTGGTATACACTGTAGCTTCATGTTTTATTTTTCTACCAAAAGCGACAGACGCTGTCTACGCCGCCCCCCACCGCGTTAGTTGCACAGATGGTCTGATCCCCTTTAATTCATACTCATCCGTGGATTCCTCGTTTGGAAGTTCTTTGATATTTAACCTCATAGACCAAGCCTTGTGATATTCACTTTTAGTTTATCATGATTTATTTCGTGGCAAGTGGGGTTTGAGCCGATATCGCGTAACATGAAAGATGGGTCACAGCTGGGGTCCCACTGCAGCCAGATCCGCATTTGGGGATTCAACCAAACAGTGTGAACCTAAGTGGACACGTCTACATTAAGTGCATTTCGAGAATAGGGGCTCGAGAGCATGCGTTCTCCCAGTGTTCCACCTGTGTGAGAGCCGTAGACCCTAGAAAACAGCTTAGCCGTCGCCGGAACCGGGATTCGAACCCTGTACAGCCGGCGCCCGAGGTTTATCTGCGGCCAAGCGATCAGCATTCGCCGCAAACTGCGTCGCAGAATACAACGAGCAAGACTTCAAGCGCTGACTGCAGCGAACTGGGTTTTGCCTTTCCCTTCAAATGTTTCACGCCGCTTCTATAGAAGAGACTTGGGTGTTATAAGGCGGTAGGTTTAACTTTGTCAAGCATGCAAAACTCATCTGCATATACGCGCAGGCGCACTAACCCTAAATGGGGCCTTAGAAGAGAACAAAGCTTGTGTCGGTGTCCTCGTTTACTTGAATTGCTTTTTCACAGTCCTCTTACGTGCACCAGGAATTCCGAACCCGAACGCCTTCTTGAGTTTGTGGTTCACGCTGGTTATAGATCAAAGACGCGTTATAAAGGGACAGCTAGGACGAATAACTGGTGGTGGGTTAGCGCCCCTGTGCCAGGATACACGTAGCGAAAACGAGCGCAACGACGAGGCAAGCGGTGTGACGTCTTACCAAACGGCCGAGGGCAGCTCCGCGGCGAGGCGCGCGTTGTGGCGTCATGCCAGATGGCGCGGCGAGCGCGCGGCGTCCGCCAGCTGCAGCGGTAGCTAGGCAACGGCTCAACGTCGGTCTCTGTGCCTCCTCGGAGAACCGTCGAAGCAAAATCGCAAGTTCGTGGCTAATGTAGCTTTCGCTACAAAGGTTGCGTAGACAACACACCGCTCCTCGTTTCAAATGACGGGGCTAAGGCCAGGCACAGTCGTCGTCAGCCTTATGTAGCGCAGGAGCCACTGCTCCTTACGTAAAGCTGTTGTGCCCGCCTGACTATTAGGGCACTACTTCGGCGCTTGTTTCCTCAAGAACCTCTCACCTGTAGGAAGGTGTCTGCTTGCATTGTACTAGCGCCTTACACAAGGGCGATCGTCTCAGGCTTTTGTTCTGCCATTAAATGAGCTCTGGTTTTGTATTGTCTTCATGCCCTTTCCACTACACAGGAAATTTTGTCGAACAGTTCACTGTTCCCAGTTAAACAGGTTTACGGTTTATGGGGGTTTAGCGTGCCAAAGCCACTCAGCCGATGAAGGACACCGTAGTGTAGGGCGCCGGAAATTTCCGCCACCTGGGGATCTTCAACGTCCACTGACATCGCCAAGCACAAGGTGTCCCTAGAATTGCACCTCCATCGAGACTCGACTCGCCGCGGCCGAGATTGATTCCTAGTTACACAAGGGAGACCGCCAGGGGGCGTCGAGGAGTACGGACGCGTTCACGTCGGCTCCTGCGAAATTAGTGATTTCATGGCGGATTTTTTCCTACGTTGACCGTAAATGTCTTTTAAACCTGTTTCCTAAGGTGCAAGCAACCTGAGGATACCACATTTGTGCCTGTAAGTGCATCTTTAAAGACTGTATCGTCATTCCAAGTTCGCCAGCGCTACACGCCACGATAGGCCTACTTCCGGGAAGGCGGCGACCGGCGAGCTCCCGCCACCGCCGACCACGCCCGGCTCCACGATGACGATGGAAGTGACGGTGGTGGGAACCGACATCGACCCCAAAGAAAAAGAAAAAGAGGAATGGATTATGAGACTGAAGAAGCGAGCGGAAAAATTGGAGAACGACGAACGCCACCTAGGACGCCAACATGGTGCCGGAGACGCGGCGGCAGCGAACGCCGCCACTGTTGCGACGACCGACGGCAGCGACACGAGAGCCTACAGAGAGGCGGGACGGAAACTCGCTGAACGTTCAATAGCCTCAGACCTCCCGAGACTTCCAGCGACCGGATGGAAAGTAGTTCTGCGTCCCAAAGAAGGACTAACAATGCTGAAGAGCACCACCGAGATGAGAATTGCGGCGGCCATCAGGGAGAAAGCCGGAATCAAGGACGAGGAGGCACTGAAGGACAGACTAGCTATAAACGTCAAGCAAGGTACGATTACCTACCACTCGCCTAGCTACGAAAACGTGAGGAAGGTGGAGAAAATTGAAACTGTCAAGATCGGAGACAAGGAACGCGGTGTGACCACCTACATGAACGCACCAGAGAGTTGCGGCAGGGGAGTCATACATGGCATCGATGAGGAATACACACACAAGTATGTACTAGAAGGACTGAACATTAACGGATTCAACCCTTCAGTCATAGATGCACGAAGAATGGGGAAGACCAAATCTTTCCTAATCACCTTCGAAGAAGAGAAAGTACCACGCAGAGTAGTCTTGAGCGGAATCACTTTCAAATGCTTTCTATACAAGAAACGCTATGAGGTCTGTTACAAGTGCGGAGGACTTGGCCACCGCTCGGACGTCTGCGACAGTGAGGTGACCAAGTGCCGCGGCTGTGGCATGACATCGCCCCCCGAGGGGCACCAATGTACACCGCAGTGCCAACTATGCGGCAAAGAACACTACACCGGGGACAAGAGGTGCAAAAATCTCTTTCGCACCCCTTATATTGTCAAGAAACGCCAATGGGAAGCCAAACAGGAGGCTGAAGAAGCGAAGCAAGAAGACGGAAGGAACAGCCGCTCCCGTAATAGATCCGGCAGCAGAACGAGGTTTCGGTCAGAGTCCTTCCCCCGGCTACAAACCGGACAGCAACAGCCACGCAAGGAGCAAGCTGCAAAGGTGAGCTGGCCAACTAAAGTTTCCCAGGACTCCGAGACAGTTAAAGAATTAAAAGAACTTATTAAACAGCAGGCAGATCAGATTAAGACTTTAACTGATTATATTAAGAAGCAAGAAGAGCGGATCAAAATGCTAGAAACGACAGCTAAACAACCCGAGGAAAACAAACCGCAACAGGAAAAGGCAATGGCGCCTATGCAAGTGGAGCAGGATAAAGAGGTAGAGACAGCGAAGGTTGAAAAACCCCCTTCAAAAAAGAAACGTACCAAAGAGTCGGATCTTGAGACCAAATTCGAACAACTAAACGACAAACAACAACAGGATATGAAACTACTGAACGGAACACTAATGCAATTCATGAAACAGGTCACAGAAACGATCAGAGTAGAATTTGCAAAGCGAGACGCTGCTCTCGCGGCGGAATTTGAGAAAAGGGACCAATGGATATACGCGGAATTCCAAGCAACCAAAAATGCCTTGGCCAAAGAACAATAATACTATCTGGCAGTGGAACTGTAGGGGCTTTCTGCGTAAACGGGCCGTTTTACAATCGTTCCTTGCAAACGGAGACAAACCCGAAATTATAGCTTTACAAGAGTGCGGGAAAAACGCGAAGCTGCCCGGTTACAAATCGTACCCGGGCCGAGGGGACAACACGCAGGTTGCCACCCTTGTCAAACGCAACGTTACCGCGCTGCAGCACGAGACAGGGCACGTCCAATTAGATCACACTCTAATCGAAATGATACCGCGCAAGCGGAGAGAGAAAAGCCTATTCGTCTTAAACGTATACAGCTCTCCGAAACAGAGAAAGGATTGCGGCTTCGGCAGGCTATTCGCAAAAACGAAACAGATAGCGGGCAAAAACCCTATCGTCATTGTCGGGGACTTTAACGCTCATCATCCCGCATGGGGATACAAATATACGCAAATCAAGGGCAGAGAACTCTGGGACAGTATTCTCCACAATGAGCTCATCTTGATCACTGACCCCATCAAACCAACAAGACAGGGCAATAACGTGAGTAGGGACACTACACCTGACTTAACTCTCACCGGAGGCCAAATCACGGCAAGGTGGTGTAACACGGGGGAGGACCTAGGAAGCGACCACAAAATTATTGAGATCGTGGTAGAAGACGGACCGCCCACACCGAAACCCAAAAAGGTCGCAGCGCTAAATTGGGATCTATTCAGGGCGAACCTTCATACCCGA
Source organism: Amblyomma mixtum (assembly GCF_055824585.1). Taxonomy (NCBI): domain Eukaryota; kingdom Metazoa; phylum Arthropoda; class Arachnida; order Ixodida; family Ixodidae; genus Amblyomma; species Amblyomma mixtum. The sequence continues at coordinate 48,354,534 of NC_143012.1, forward strand.
GACGTAATCAGGGACATAGAATCTTGGGGCACAGACATTCTCGCGGCAGTTAAAGAAGCCACCGAAGAGGTGGAAGCAGACGAAACGCAAGAAGAGGTAGACAGGCGTATGATAGGCCTGTGGCGCAAGAAAAGGGAGCTAGAAGAAAAACTTGCTCAAAACAAGGGGAACAGAAACATACGTAAGCTCCTAGCCAAACAGAATAGAGATATCGAGGAGCACGCGCTGAACTTAACCAGACAAAACTGGGGTAGTATCTGCGAGCAGATGGACCGCAGAATCAGCAAAGCCAACACGTGGAAAATGCTCAGACATCTCAGACCCGGACAAGACAAAGTATGAGGCACGACAACAACTACAGAAACTCGTATATAAATACGAAGGCACTAGTGATCAACTAATCTCTGAAGTGAGGGACAAGTACTTAAGGTGCACACCACCCACACCCCTCCCCGAGTACAAGGGCGCAGAGAATCCTCTTCTCGATGGGCCCATCACCATCGGAGAGGTTAGGGCGGAGTTGAACATACTCAGAACTAAAACTGCGGCAGGTCCAGACAGAATCAGCAATCGCATGCTGAGGAATTTGGATGATGCATCAATTAGAAACCTAACAGCGTACATGCAGGAATGTTGGGATAAGGGCCGAATCCCACCTTCGTGGAAAGAGGCCAACCTAGTCCTTATTCCAAAACCAGGTAAGAAACTAAGTCTCGAAAACCTGAGGCCCATTTCGCTTACCTCATGTGTAGGTAAGCTAATGGAGCACGTTATTCAAACGAGGCTAAACAGATTCCTAGAAGAACAAAAGCTTTACCCCGACACGATGATCGGATTCAGGACACATCTTTCTGCATGCGATGTTATGCTTCAACTTAAAGAACAAGTGCTAGACAACGAAACAGCTGATACCAGAGTAATAGTCGGCCTTGACGTAGCCAAAGCTTTTGACAACGTTGACCACGCAGCCATACTAGAACGCTTAGAAACTCTAAATGTAGGGGGAAAGGTATACAACTACGTGAAGGACTTTCTTTCAAACAGAACAGTTACAATCAGCCTAGGAGGGAAGGAAGAGAAAGGCATAAGGCTGGGCAACAAAGGTACTCCCCAAGGCTCGGTCCTATCACCAACACTCTTCAACATTGCAATGATTGGCTTACCACATAAATTGACGTGTATAGAAGGGCTCAACCACACAATATACGCGGACGACCTCACCCTCTGGGTTACCAGAGGCAGTGACGCGCACATCGAAGGTACCCTCCAAAGAGCGATCGAGGAAATTGAGTCGTACCTAAAACAAATAGGACTCAAATGTTCTGCCGAGAAATCGGAAGCGCTCTTCCTCGGCCCACAAAAGAGACAAAGAAAGCCCCATGAACATGGGATAACGCTAACGGTAAACGGGGACAAAATACCCTCAGTAGAGATGATTAGAGTACTGGGTCTTAGGATACAGGCAAACGGTAAGAACACCGAAACGATACGAAAACTCGAATCGAGTGTAAGCCAGACGTGTAGGCTACTCAAAAGAATAGCAAATAAACACGCGGGAATGAAGGAGACGAACCTCTTAAGACTAGTTCAATCATTTGTAATCAGCAGAATCACATACGTGGCACCATATCTACGGCTAGCCAAAGCAGAAAAAAACAAGATTGAAATCCTAATTAGGAAAGGCGTCAAAACCGCTCTGGGCCTCCCCCCGTACACATCCACCCAGAAAATTCTGAACATGGGGATTTCGAACACACTAGACGAGCTCATTGAGGCCACCAGAGTAGCGCAACAACAACGACTCCTACGCAGCCATTCGGGGCTAAAAATACTAGAAAAGCTAGGCTTCGAACCTCGAGCGCGGCTCAAACACACGGAGAATATCCCAACAGACATAAGGAACAAAATCAGAATCCCACCACTCCCAAGGAATATGGATCCGGTACACCATGAGGGTAGGCGAAAGGACAGAGCGAAAGCTCTGCAGAAAAAATTAGCCAATAGACAGGACGTGGTTTACACGGACGCGGCGGAATATGAAGGCAGAACGGGTTTCGTAGCCCTAGCAACCAGGGAGGGCGGAGACCGAGTCTCGTGCTGCAGCACCCAACAGAGAGATGCAACAGCGGCTGAGGAGGTAGCCATTGCGCTGGCTTTAACTCAACGGAATGTCAGGGTGATTATAACAGATTCCAAATCGGCTATCCGCAACTACAACGCAGGCAGGGTATCTGTCGAAGCAGTCAAAATTCTGAATGCCGGCCCGACACCGGCAGAACTAATTAACCTTGTTTGGACTCCTGCCCACGAGGGCCTCCGGGGAAACGAGACAGCGCACGCATTGGCCCGAGGACTCACACACCGGGACCCCAATGCGGTCTCGTCAAGCAGAGAGCCCCTTCAGACGAGTGAGGAGCTGAACACGTACCAAGATATTCTTAGCCATTACAGATTAGGAAGACAGACATTACCTGGAGCATGCAAGGGCCTTAGCAAAAAGGAAGAGGTCATATGGAGAAAGTTACAGGCGGGAGTTTTTCCGAACCCACTCGCACTAAGCAGATGGCATCCGGCGATCCAAGACCCCAGGTGTAAACATTGTAATGAAATAGCAGACATGATCCACATGGTGTGGACATGCCCTAGCCACAACAAACCAGACAGGCATATAGAGTCCTGGGAGGCTTTAATGGCCAGCCAGAAAGAAGAAGAACAAAAAGAAGTTATCCGTCTGGCCCTGGACACCGCTGAATCCCAAGGGATCCCAGCCTGCTGAAAGGGGAGGAAGATGACGGCGGTCAAGACTCGTCTTTTTCGCCCTCTGATTCCTTGACGGGTGCCAATAAAGTTATTTCATCATCATAGTTACACAACTTCAGCACACGTACCATTCTTCTGTGCCTAAAGGTCTTGTATGGCGGGCTCCTAATCAAGCTCATTGACGATGGACCCTGAAGGCTGTTTGTTTATCGTTCCACGGTGAGGAAGGTGACTGTACCATTCCAGTGGAAGCAGCGGTAAAAAGCGTCCTGTGTAGGCCACAGGCTCACAGCAGCGAACAGGACGGTTCCTTATGACAGCGCCCTAAGCACCGGTGTACACCTACCACAAAGTGAACAAGGAAGGAGAAAGCCCCGGGGTGCATGCCAACAATTCTTCGTCTGGGGAAGACTAGACCTCTGGTCGAAACGTTGGCAAGCACCCCGATGCTTTCCCATCTCCTGTTCACTTTGTGATTACCAAGAACCATCTGCCCAGCCTCTCCCGATCATGGACTGGTACACAATTGGCAATCGAACCGGCATTTACTGAATCAAAAGTGTCCTTACAGCAGCCGCTGCTCGCACTCAAGCCGGAGTTCTGCACAACCCCGTCCCCTCCCAAAGAAAGAGAGCAAAGGACTCACTGGAGCGCCTTGTACACATGTTGTACACGGAGGGCCCTTTGCGGACTCTCGTGGATGACCTGTGCCACCAGCTGAACCAGTTTCCCCGGAGGCCTGCGAACTTCGGTGCCAGCGGGGAGCAGCTCGGCCAGGGGACCCGGAGGGAGTTTGGGCACCGTGCACTTGTCTTCTGGGCTCGCCATGTGGCGGGAGCTTCTGGAACGCTTGCCGGGCGCTGAAGAAGCTGCCCGTCCACGCCGGGTGATGCCATGGTTAGAGTTCACTTCGAGGCTGAGCGGAAGTGTTTCCTCACACGCGAAAAGCAGCCAGGCATTGCTCGTGTCGCTCTTTCCGTCAACTAAAGAGAGCCCTCCTTAGTTTGTCAATCTGCCTCATTCCGTGGCCGGATTTAAGTGGGGCGGAGGGCGCGAATCACAAATGCGGCCCTGTCTACAGAAGGAGAGACGTGTCTCATTGGGGACATTTAAATGCCGAGCCAAGGGTACGCTCTGAACAGGAAGGAGTAGAAAGGGCGCAAGCTGTCCTTCACCGCACTACCTTTTATAAAAGGGTATACGCGCTTGTAGACGGCTTTCCCACGTTTACTCTCTTATAGGTGTATTCATGCCGAGAGTGCATGTGGCATTTCCATAAACGCCACAACTTTCTAAAGCAACGAGAGTACCATGCAAAAATTAACGCACAACAACAGCCGCGTACAACTTGTAACCAGTCAGCTTGTAATAAGCGATCTGAAGTTCGAAATAGAAAGTTTAGGTAGTAATTTTTTTCTTACTTATTAGATAATAGGCGTAGACCTCGGTCTGAAGAGCTCATGATATTAGAACGCCGTTATTTGCTAGACAAACTCGACATGTCGATCGGTCCTAATGTTTTAGCTCTACATTCGCTAAAGCAGACAAGTTCTCGTTCTTTCGACCCACAGTAGAAAATGGAATGAGATAGCTAAGGCACTTTCCCGTGAGGTCTAACCAGATCGCAATCTTATTGCCTTACAGAGCGTAAGCTCTACATCACGACTAAAGCTGCAAAAGCCATTTCGCCGCTGATGCCTTGACGTTGAATAAATAAGCAGTGAAAATAAATTTTGCCGCGACTCGTATTCGAACCCGCGCGGCGAGAGCAAAACAGCTGCGGTGCCCACTGTGCGAGAACAAGGTGCTATCACAGCTTTCTTTTGTTGCGAAAGCAACACTACTCGAGCTCGCCTCGTCGCGTGTGCTCGTGGCGGTGTGGCTACCAAACGACCTCTAGGGTTTGTTGCCTAGCAACCGCTTCAGCTGGGCCCCAGCAGATGCGCGAGAGGTTGCCCGGGAAGAGCAACATGGGTCGCAAAATCCTGACTGGTGGCTAGGATAGAAAGCGCCACCTGCCAGTGCAGGGGCACATCATTTAACTGCTGTGTCACTGCGCTGGTAGTGGTATGTGAGGACTCGCCGCCATCTATGGATCTTAAGTAGGAATTACCAATTCAGCATACACGGACATTAACCGACTAAAGATACCATGCCACACCCCTAAGGCGGAGTTTTAGTGCTCCCTTCAATTTTGGCAGCGTTGGCTGCGGTGATGAACTTGCCCGCGCGTGAGTCCAGACGATCTGAGCGCCCGATTTTAGTTCGCGTGGCTACCACGGCGAGGCGCATGGCGCTGAACATTCTCAAATACCGCTAGTAGTTGTGAACGTTGGGCACACAGCACAGATTTTCAGTTGTCCGTCATAATCAGTCGAAGGGAGCGGAGAAACTATTGCACAGGCCTTTGCAACGCATTTGAAACAGCACGTGCTAACTATCGCCGTACTCACGCAGAATGTGGCCTACAGATGGCGCCAGTTGTTGTTGACCGCTGCACTTTCTAAAGTACAGGGTCACTCAAAAGTTTCAGGGCACAGGGTCTGCTTTTGAGCCGCTTCGCGGCTCATTTACGTCACCGTCGAAGTCCATTGGAGCAGGAAAAGCGTCAACCTCGTCTCACAGAACATTGTTAGAATATTATTGGTGTTAAGGGCCCGATATATGCCGCTTGAAGACAGCGCCTGTGGGCTGCACAAAGCATCCAAGTCATGCGGCAAAGCCACAGAGCGAGACGAGCTTTGCGAAGGCTTTCACTCGGTATATTTATGTATATAACCAGCGTCCACGGAAAAATATGTGGGAATGAGACTGCGGATGGTAATCGCTCGGTTATTTCCCCGTCCGAGTTGCGCGGTATAGCGTCTGCTGCAAGCATAAGTAAGGCTTTGGCGCATGACTGCGATACTTTCTGGAGCAACTTGGGAGGGCTACACCAAACTCTAGGTAGTTATATACAGTAACTCTAGTGAGCTCGAAAGCTGTGTTCTAAAGTGGTGCATGTCTCTCTCACCGCGGCGTCGCTGCCCGGCGTCCGAGTCGCCGTGAGCGCGGGAGGTGCAGCTGGGCAGGGACGACTCCCTGTCCCTGGACGAGATTACTGTAGAGAGGTCTGGCAGGATATTGTCCACATAGTGTTGGGCCAGCTCGTCCATCATCGCCTCGTTGAACTGCACGTAGGACACAGGCGAGGATGAGAGACTAAGACTACAGGTTCTGACTTGCAGCCTAGGTTACTTACATGCAGCCATGAACAAAAATTCTATCGTCACAACAGGCCGAGACGGGAAGGGCTCGGCCAAGCGGCTTAGGCTGGCGGAGGATTTCGTGAACGAGGCAGAAGCACAACCAGCGCTGCATCGGTGGGGGACGGCGTTAGTTTCGAACCAACACCCGTTGATTCTAGGAATGGCACACCCAACCCACCTGCTCCCATAATCAGCCCGCCGGAGATGAGAAGAGCGGACGTGAGGGATTTCAGACCTTTGCTGCGATATGAGCCGCGATTTTTTTTTTCCGCCTTCTCGAGGATTCAGGTTGTCGTTAAGGGAGTTGCTCCCTTAAGGAGGGCTCTTGCAAAAATTTCTTTCCATAACGTTTTGCCTGTAATGTCTATAGCCTTTCTGTAGAAAAATCCTATAGAGCAGTCTATAGGGAAATCAAACCTACGGACGGTCTATAAAAGATCTGTATATATATGGCCATGCACTTTGGGTAGAATGTTTTTATACAGTGCCTGTACACCACGAATAAACAAAAATATATAACTATAGGAAGGCAATAGTGTATATAAGATGTCAATAGACAGTCTATAGACCATTTTTTTTGTGGGGACTAGCCGATGAGCGCTTTTTTGCCGCGAGAATGAAGACTGTGGAGAGGTACCAGAGAAATTCGCAAGCGTATCAGGACCGATGTCGATATTCTACACGTATAACAGCGACCATGAGCGAGGAGTAAACCGATGCCCGCCACAACATCAGCGGATCGTATCCTGAGCGTTCAGCAAATACCACGAAGCGCCTTCTGTATGGCTGCTTGGTTTCACATCGTCGGTTCTGGCAGCGCTGTGATTGTCCGCACATCTGTCAGTCCTTGCTTTGCGCGCTGCCCGAACCAGCAAACACCGAGAGCCCCAGCATTTTTCGCTGAATGTCAATCAAATAAACTTACCTTTCTTTGGTCGCTCATTCAGAAACAAGGGCAAATCGGAAGCACAATGAACGGTAACAGCCACTGCGAGCTTCAGGGTAACATTTTCTGCAGGGGGCTACACTGCACCCCGTGAGAAGGCAGGCTGATGAGTCGACCGGATAGAAAGTTGTCATTAGGAAGCTTTGTACCCTTACGAGGATGGTCTAGACAGTGTCTATAAACTTCTTGTAGACGCTACTGCCACGCTATCATGATCATCATCACTACGCCCTCTGCAGGAATAGGCCTCTCACATGTCTCTCCAATTAACCCTGTCCTTTGCCAGCTGCCGCCCCCCTATCCCCCCAGACTTCTCACTGCCCACCTAGCTTTCTGCCTGCCAGTGCTACGCATCCCCAGGCCGATTTCTTCCTCTTCGATTTCGACTAGGATGTCATTGACCCGTGTTTGTTCTCTCACCTACTCAGCCGCTTCCGATCTCTTAATGTTACAGCCATCATTTTTCTTTTTATAGCTGGCTGCGTTGTCCTGAACTAAGCTAAACCATTTTCGGCAGCCACCACATTTCTTTCCCGTGAGTGAGTACCGGTAAGATACAACCGTTTTACGCTTTTCTCTCGAAAGATACTGGTAAAGTGCCATTCATAATCTGAGACAACCTGCCACATGCCGCCACCACGGTTGATCAGTGGTTATGTCGGCTGCTGACCCGAAAGCGCGGGCTCGATCCCGGCCGCGGCGGTCGAATTTCGATTTAGGCGAATTGCTAGGAACCGTGCCACTACGCTCAGTAAGGCATTTGTTTGTTGCCCGCTGCTGTAAGCACTGCATTATGAAAATCACAAGGAGCCAGCGAGCTCATTTGTTTCCCCGACCACTACGAGAGGACTTTTTTGTCTGGTAAATGACGCGGCAGTGCTTTTTGTATATGTCGTCAATAATAACCGCCGCATTTATTTGCATGAAGGTCAATAAAAATGCTATCCCCTCGGGCTTGAGCCTAATTGATCTCTTGGACTGGAGAGCAGTGCAGTGTTATACCTGCGCTGACGTCATGCAGATTTGGTACGGTGTTGGTCATTCAGGGCGTGCGTGCGCGATTCCCCTACACACGCACGCAATCACACACGCACGCAATCACACACACACACACACGCACGCACACATACAATCACACACACACACACGCACGCACACACACACACGCACACACAAAATCACACACACACACACACACACAAAATCACACACACACACACACACACACACACACACACACAATCACACACACACACAATCACACACACACGCGCGCACACACACACACACACACACAATCACACACACACACACACAAAATCACACACACACAATCACACTCACACACAATCACATACACACACACAATCACACACACACACACACACTCTTCTCTACCGCAAGGACCGGCGAATATTTTGTGAGTGTTCGGACAAGTCATCTGCGTCACTGTGTCCAGTACTCGACGGCCTCCGGCGAAAGCTACAACGTCAAGAATACGCAGCTCACCGGGTCTGCTTCCGCTCGTGCAATGTGGCTCATTGTGCACCCTAAGCGTTCTAAATGTCTCCAAGGTTCGAGGAACTCACGTTCTCACTAGTTCCCACCTTAGGAACTCCCGAAGGTATTAGAGGGCCCCACTACACGTCTTAGGTGCCCCAGAGCGGCGCATTTTCGACAAAGGCTATACATGCCAACGCAGCCGGACGCAAGATCGAGGAATGCCGTGTCCGGCTCCTCATCACCTCTGCCGGCAGCCCCTCCTCGTTGGCGGCGTCGTCGACCTCCGTCGCGGCCCCTGGCGGTGGTGCCCGAGCCTCGGCCGAGGGTCCTGGATCCTCTCTCCTCGCCCTCCTGGGGGCGCGACCCCGGCCACGACGCGGTCGTTCCTCGAGGGATTCATCAGCGTCCACAATGGCTTCTTGCCTGCAGGCCCTCTCTGGACGTTCTGCGTTAATTGGTGGGATAGCAGGTGTTGGTTTGCGGGACACTTCACCCTGCGTGCACTACGCTGCAAACACGAATACGCCTGGATGGGAGTGAAAGCGAAGTATGCTGTCCTCTAGGTAGCGCTAGAGGACAGGTTACTGCCTATTTTATCCTTTTTATTTTCAGCTCAGTTTTGATCATTCATCTGTACGTCTATTTCGCCATTTACGACTTGGAAAGGCATGACTTAGATGAAATTGACGACAAAGCCCATGTCGTTATATACAATTTTCTCTTCTAACGAATAAAAAAAGAGAATGGCAAGGAAGGAATCTCGTCGCTCTTTCGAATGGCTCAATAAAATCAATGGAGTGATTGTCCTTTGTAATATCAAACGACTGTAAATTACAGCGCAATCTAGGGCATGACGAAAAAATGAACATCGCGGGAATTTTTTTCGGGCAATTTTTATATTTTTCTATTTGTACTGTGTCGAGAGATCGGGTTTGCGCAAGTGCGATCTAGAACAATTTACAGCAGGCGGAACAGTTCTGGTTTCGTCATAACCTTCATAAAGAGACGTGGTAATGGGATGAGATGAGAGGACTTCGTCTGTATTTTTAAGGGCTTTTACTTTTTCCCGCTGGATTGCCACCTTACAAAGCACCGGTGTATCCCACTGCAAACAAAAAGCAAAAACCATGCGTTCAGCAACGAATGAAGCAAGGAGAACGCAGTTAACGCCAGAGCAACACACCATGCAGTAAACGCCACGCCACCGACAATGCCACAAAATAAAACGCAGTACCAGACATCAGCACAACGTGTCACGCCACGCCCTGTACAAGAGGAAACCTCTGCTGTAGCCTCATTTTCATGCTGAAACCGGTTCGTGCTTTATATCCAAGCTCAGCTGGACGTTTGGAACACCCCGAGACAAGGAACTCAACGAATAAGACACGTGTACTTTAGTCGCTTGCTCCTTTTCTTGATGATCCAATAATTTCTTATAAGCAGCTTTAAGCAGTCCAGGGGAGCGACGCGTACGCCGTGTTGACAGCTCAGATTCCTCAATAAACTTCACAGTATCATGAAGCGCAACAAAGCGTTATTATGTTAGGGCGACGACACCTGCATTTATACAGGAGGCCAAAGAACCGCTTTAGCAGTATCGGTCGAAGCTTCGCTTCAGATTCTCCAGCCTGTCCTTGCAGTGGGTGACCGTCGACATCTTTTTCGATACAGCACTTCGAAGGCGTCGTCGCTATCTTCCCCACAAGGTGGCTCATATATGATAACCTCGCATTATCAGTGGCACTGCCGAGCCCGTCTTGACCCACAACGACGGTGCGACGTACGGTGAAGCCTACAGGAGTAACAAAATGCTAAGTGGCGAGGCGTTGGAAAAGTGTTTTAGGGCCTCCTAAGAAAGTGTCTGTCGAACACAAGACAGCACACCATGCCCCACAAGGACCCTTCAAGGACGCTTGATACCACACCATCAGGAGCCGTACCGTAATGCTCTCCTACCGAGCGGGACACACTGGAAGCGAACCCGGCTCCTCTCCTCGCTCATTGTAGAGCTCCGTCTTTGTCGCATGGCATCACGGTCCAAGTAGCACGCCAGCCAAGCCTGTAATGTCTGCCGCAGTTTTCATTTCAGGCTTTAGAAGGCGGCATTTCTCTCCTATCGGAATGGTTATAAAACTTCCGGAGACTTGCGAAATCCACTCTTCAGCATAAAGCGAGGTTGAGCACCAGAGTATATAAATCGATTGACCGGCGCTGTGGTGTTCTAACAGGGTGACGGCGACACACTGTGCCAAAATGAAGCGGGTTGAAGAAATGCTGCAAGGAAAGAATTGGTTATTTAGTATCAGTTAGGGAAGTTTCTCTCGAGAAAGCACCATAGGCAACAAGTCGAGCAACACTGGAGGTCTTCATCAATTGCTAACAGAGGAGGCCCTTCATCGTGAGCGGCCATTCCAGTAGGCCGGGTTTTTTGCACGTAGCGTTTATTAAATTGAGGCTACCGGTGCAGATATCGAGCTCTCAAACTATTGCTAATCCACGAAGGCAAGAAAGCCTCCCATGAGTCGCCACCTACCATAGGTGATCCGCACCGGATAATGTATCTTTATCACGAAGGCCGCTGGTGATTTTGCATGATTGTCTGCTGGGGCATACCTGATACGATAACGTTTCTACCTTGCAGTCAATTCCTCCATTCCACCACAATTTCTCTTCGTCATAAGTTCTTTTCGGGAAGTGAATGTCATCACATTGTTCCTGTCTTCTCTTGGCTACTGGCTACTAGACAAACGACAGAGGTATCGTTCGGCTGCAGCGCAAGGTTAGTTATGTTCTTTTTGTTCTTTCAATGCACGTTTTCTTGCATCAGTTTACGCTTTCATGCCTCGACTTTCCGGCAGCTATTTTTTACTTTGCTCTCCATCAATGGACATTCACTTACTCCTCAGTAACAGTATGCCACTCCTGATTCTCGGCCGATGCCATAGTGATAGGACATCCCCTGTTATTTTCCAGCGAAACAACAGCTTGCTTCTTTTTTGCTAGACTTGCGAAGAGATGTAGCTTGCAACAATGGGTCAGATGTTATGAGAAAGGATGAGGACCACTGACCAAAGAGTGGAGGCATCGAGCCCTTGTGCATAGACTGCGCACATGGAGCCTTTTTAGCAGCCGGGAAAGTCTCCCACACCCGGAGATGGGCTTCGTCTCAAGAGAGGTGTCTGTGAGGGGAAATCAGCCTTCAAGGACAGGCGCTGTCAGCATCGATGTGAATGTGAGCGGCCTCTGTGGCGCGGAATATACTGGCGGCAAATGTAGACACAGGGCCCAAATAGCTGGCTGTGCTCATATACCAGGTGTATCACCTAAGATGTTTTACATTTTTTTTAACAGGATTTTAGTGTTGGAAGAGTCCTTTTTTTTACCATTGCACTGTGAGCGGTGTACCACGTCAGAATACAGCTAAGACCTGCTAACTAGTGAGCTGGTTAACTGTTACTGAATAATTCGTTTTCCAGCTATTCTTGTTACTACTCTCCTTAGTTACTTAGAGGCGTGTAGCTCACCGTGAGTAATAGCCACATCAGTTTTTAGAATTTCGAAAACTTAGTTACCCTCGGCGCTGTGGCCCAACAGATTTTGTCTATATCGCGCTGAAATGCTCGCGTTTTCGTGAAGGCTGCGGACTAAGCAACGCCTCCAGTGCGCGAACCTCGTCGAAGTAGCCAAAACTTCTTCCACCACAGTGCCGAGGCTAATTGCGTTTTAGAAATTCTAGAAACTAATATGGATATTACTGGTCGTGGGCAACAATATCTCGTCAATAAATAAGGTTACCAACAGTATTAGTTAATAATTTGATTATTCACAATTAGTTAACCAGCCTACTAGTTAACGCGCCTTTGCTGAATACAGAGGAGCTTAACCGATGACCATGCTTTGCCGGAAAAAATCGCCTTTCTAACTCAAAGAAGCCCCCGTCGCACTATATTTAAATATTGCTGAACGTCTTAGGCGAAATACCTGGTATACTTCCGAGGTGCGGCATTGAAGAAATTTGCACAATATATATGCCCAACAGAATAACAGGTGCGGCAGGTTTGGAGAGAGGTTCAGTGCTCTAAGGAGCTCTTTCTCACCAACTTTTAGAAAATGCGCTGCTCTCTAACTAGTACGGTAAGAGCCGTATCCTTAAAAAAAATTTCTTTAGACAGTCGATAGACCGTCCATACACTTCTGTGTAAAAAGTCTAATAACTCTCTATAGACAAATCTTAGGGAACATTCAACAGGCAATACAAATACAGACTATAGACAATATACAGATACATGGCCATACGCTTTTAGTACGCTTTTGTCTATAGACGCTCTATGGAGAATGAATATTCAAAAAGAAATATCTATAGGAAGGCAATAGAGTCTATAAGAAGTGTATAGGCTCTGTATAGACCATTTTCACTAGGGTATCGTCTCTCTACCGTTCAGGAGCTCTCAGAAAGGTGGGAGGGCTGTTTACGGCGGCGGTCGAAAAGGGCATGCGGATTCATTCACTGGAAGTGAGGGCTAAGCACTTCTCTGCAAATGTCATTGTTCTTGGCAATGCAACCGGGATGAGTACTGGCTCACAGCTGGGTGAAGATGGCGCCGTAACTTTCGTGTTCTCCTTCGGACGTTCCATAAGTTCCCTCTACTGGGCATTTTAAAGCTGATAACCAAATTCCGAATCGCGGTATTGTGTATCTCAACCATGTTACGGGAAGCTAAGTTTTGAAATCCGATAAAATCTCGACAAGCGCTTCTAGTTTCCAGGTCTGCCACTTTGAGCCGCGCGACGCTGAACACTAAAATTAATGGTATGATTTCGAATTCGAGTAAATATTATTACTAACATGCACTATGAAATTCCCGGAAATATAGTCCGCAAGGCTGGATCCTCAGAATATGGGCAGCCTTTCTTTTTTTGTAGCGAAAGCTACACCGGCCACGACTTGCGATTTCGTTGTGGCGGTGCTCCGAGGAGGCACAGAGATCGACCTTGAGCCGTTGCCTAGCAACCGCCGCAGCTGGGGAACGCCGCGCTCACGGCGCCATCTGGTATGACGTCACACCATGCGCCTCGCCGCGGAGCCGCCGCCACCGTTCAGTATGACGTCACACCGCTTGCCCGGTCGTGGTGCTCGGCTTAGCTTTCGATAAGTATATCCGGGAAAGCCGAGCTAAGCCACTGCCAATTTTTTCTCTCGACTAAGAAGAGTGAATAAACTGCTGGAACGCGGCCACAGTCACCGGGAGTCGAACTAGTGATCGTTATAATATAGCATTGGTAAAATGCATTCACACTCTTTCCAGCCAAATAAATTGAGGGCAAATTCTCGAGAATAGCTGTCTACCGCAATTTAACTAAACCTCTCGCTCGATACTATCATCACCGCTGCAGTAACACAAATTCGGCACATAACAAAGCGGCAGACCTCAAAGCGGCAGCTGGGAATAATAAAGCTAAAGTCACGAAGTACTGAGCGGTGGAATTTGCGCTAAAGCATTTATTTAAATTAACACAATACTAAAATAAAAGCAGTATTTGAAATAGTAAAAAAAAGTTAATATAAAAAGTAACAAAGAACTCAGCTTTTTTGCGGTTCGGACATCGCCTGGGCGTTGCAGTTCTCCGATTAGTATTCGGCCGTATACCATTAACTGTATTAAAAGATATGTGAAAGATTCCGGGATTTTTACGCGGTCAGAAACAGAGCTAAGTACCCTTTGGAACTGCCTTTGGTGCATCCCGGGATGTCTCATCAAAATCTCACACAGCCCTAGTCTGATAAGTTCACTTAGGCAGCCGGTCTAAATTTGCGATTTTGAAGAGACAACCCGAAATGCCGAGCCAAACCTAGATATGTAAGGCAGACACAGCGCCATTTCCTTTCATCAAAAACCAATTATTTATTAAATAAGGACCTAGGCAGGCTATCAGTAAATCAATAAATCAATTAGTCGATGAATCAATCAATCGGTTAACTCATCAACATATCAACCTAAACAAATCAGTCAATCAACCAGTCGCCAGATCGATGAATGAACGAGTCAAATGATTATCAACCCGTCAATTGACCAACATATTGAATCATTCAGTCGATCGGCTAATCAGGCAGTCACTCAATCGATCAGTTGATCGATCAATTAATCTGTCAAACGTTTGATTAATCTTCCAGTTGATCAGCACATCAAATGAAATTAATCAATCGACTGACCAACCAACCACTCAATTATTCAATGGAAGAATGAATCAATCTGTAAATTAAATCAATTAATATATTAACTTCAATCAATGTATCAATTAAATCAATCTGTTGATCGACCAATCAGACAGTCACCGAGTATATTGGGTGACCGACCAATCAGTGAAGTAACTGACTAATCGGTTAAGTGATTGATGAATTGGTCAGCTGATCAACATATCAAATTCAATCAATCAGTAGATCGACGAATCAGTCGTCCACTCAATAATTCAATGAATGAATTAAATTACCCATAAAATCAATAGACAAGTCAATAAATTACTTATTAATCGGTCAACTGACTGATCAGTCGGTCAGCTGATCAATATATCAACTGAATCAATCAATCGTCCAATCATTCAGGTGGTTTATCAGTTAATGAGTCGATCAATGAGTCTGATCAAATCAATCAATCGGAACATTCAATCAATTGATCAATCAATGAGCCCCACCACAGTGGTTCAATGGTTAGGTCGCTCGTCCGCTTGACCCGAAGACCGCGATTTGATCCCGGCCGCTTTTCGATGGAGGCAAATCAAATGGTGCCCGTGTACTGTGCGATACCAGCACACGTTAAGGTACCCCAGGTCGTCGATATTTATCCGAGGCCCTCCACTGCACCACCGTATTCCTCATGGCCCACGTCGCTTTGTGTCCAGCAGACTCCCCGCCCGAGTTCCTGAAGCTTGTAGGCTCGCAAAAGTGGGAGATCTTGCCGGCCTGCTCTAATCTGGTATTACAAGCCTGAGTCAGAGCACGAGCCCAAGAGGTGGCGTTTAGCGCTGACTGATTCCCACCTGGTGGGGTCGACAGAACCATCATTCCCAGTACCTTTTAATGTTTCACGAGTGACTCAATGCAATGTTAAACCACCATCTGCTAAGAAGGGGAGAAAATCGGAAAAGTTTGCAATAATGCATGGTTGAAAAGGGGTGTAAAAATACAAACGGACGAAAAAGAATACAAGGACAAGCCCCTTTTTAACCTTGCCCATATGCTATATAGCGTACCAATCAATCAGTCGATCAGCATATCAATACTATCAATCAATGAATCAGTGAAGTCAATCAATGAATCGATCAATTGTTAGACACGATAGATCAGCCAATAAATCAGTGATGACTCAGTAAATCACTCATTGAACCGGAAAATAAATGAAAACTAAATAGCGTGCTTCGCTAAATTTAACGAATAAATCCTGTCACAATCTGCCCAAACGTAATAATACACAAACTAATGCACAACGCGGTCAATCCCGCTGAACAAAAAAAAATTATGCCTTCCAGGTGCGCCAAACATGGCGCTCTCGCATCCTCACGCCATGTTCGAAGAAGAACGGCCGTCAGGCGGCCTCGCTGAGCAGGGGATGGCTAGCGCCACGCGCACCAATCAATCAGTCGATCAGTATATCAATAATATCACTCAACTAATCAATAAAATCAATCAATGAATCGATAAATTATTAGACACGATCAGCCGAATAAGTCAGTGATGATTCATTCAGTCGCTCAATGAACCAACCAACCAATCAATGAACCAGAAAAATAAATCAAATAACTAAATAAATCAAACTAAATAGCGTCCTTCACTAAATTTAACGAATAAGTCACGTCACAATATGACCAAAACTAATAATATTATACAAACTAATGCAGAACGTGGCCAAACTCGCGTGAACAAAAAAAAAATTATGCCTGCCCGGTGCGCCAAACATGGCGGCCTCACATCTTCACGCCATGTTCGAAGAACCACGGCCGTCACGCGCCCTCGCTGAGCGGGTGATGGCTCGCGCCATGCGAGCCCTCGCGAACTCGCTCAGCTGAGCGGGCGCCAGTGAAAT
The DNA here is from genome assembly GCF_055824585.1 of Amblyomma mixtum. Classification (NCBI taxonomy): domain Eukaryota; kingdom Metazoa; phylum Arthropoda; class Arachnida; order Ixodida; family Ixodidae; genus Amblyomma; species Amblyomma mixtum. The sequence continues at coordinate 48,371,069 of NC_143012.1, forward strand.
ACCATCACAAGCACCCGCGCAAATGCGCGAGCGAGCGCCAATAAGAGCCGCGCCTAAATAACCGCGGCAAAGCGCGAAACGGGCAATAACACGCCGCGGATACAGTGAACTGCGGACACCGTACAGATAGGCTTAGCGCGGCCCGGTCCCGGTGACCTTGACGGCCCGCGGAGGACGAGAAAGTAGGTCAACATGGCGGCTGGCCGTCCTGCATCACTCACCGCGAGGCTTGGCTGGTCTTCGCTCTCTACGCTTCGGCTTTCTGGCCGAAGACAATTGCCTCCGCTTTTTCGTCGGTTTGTAGTCGTCGCCGTCCCATGTCCTGTCATCGTCGTCCATCGTCTCCGAATCCGTAAACAGCGAGACAAGGGTACCAAATCGGAGACGTATCAGCGGTCAACCGTAGAGTCCGTGAAGCTATGAGGACTCTCTCTGTGAACAATTCCATATATAGGTGTCTTCCCTCCTTTCCCTCTTCTACCTGCCTTCTAGCCCGGCTTTGCAGACGACACCCCGCGTTCCTTTTCCCTCCTCCCGGGCGTGTGCAAGCCTCGCTCATTAACGTTCCGAGCGCTATCGTTGAACTCTATAGGTGGACACCTTACCAGCGCGAGGGAGCCATGCCCATATATGGAATGGGAATGAACGCTGATTTCGATGGTCTGCGTTTTGTTCCGTGCAACTTTAACGGGTGTTTGGAGACGGGTTTTGCGACAGTTCTGGAAATCGACGATTGTTTTTGAATTAAAAATATTTTTCTTTATTTAAAGAAAATTGCGTTTCTCAGCGCCATGGTGTCTGATGGTTGGTCAATAGGTTAAAGATATCGACGAAGCCTAAAAAAAAAGACACGGAATGAAATTTCAATGCGATGTGTCAGCGGAACCGTATGGCGGGGACGGCTGCAATTTCGAGGCAAAATAAAAAGCTATATTACTTTCTCTGTGAAACACGGAAAGATGCAGGTAATTAGTGCTGTGAAGTGACAACATTCGCTCTGAAATATTACATAAAACTGCGGAATTGATCGCCGAAGGTTGTTCCGAGGTATCATAGTCTGCCTGGCGCAAGACAGGCTGCATCTAACGTTATCTTACGGCTGAAATAAAGATGTTATTATTAATACCTCAAATGTTGTAAGACAGGCGACATTGCATGTGAAAATCTTTGCAATCATGATTGATTCTTCTTGTTGCTTGCGCAAATAATTGAGAACGGGTGCACGAAATGCGTGACCTTTAGATGCAACCATACATCGTTGGTACGAAAAAACATTGCAAACATGGACATAGAAAAGTTTATATTTGGTGTTCGAGGAAAGGAAATGACGCAGTAACTGTGTCTCGTATTTCGGTGGACCCCCGGGCCGCGCCGTCAGGAAGGGAGGAGTATCTGTTCTCGCTTCGGCGAGCGCGGCTTCAGCCGCTTCTTTTTGAGCAGCGTCCGCTCCGGCGGACGCAGTTGTTGCTGCGACGCGCGTCTTTTCTTTCCTTTTTCTCTTTCCTCTGATCTTTTAACTCTCCTCTATCTGCACGTGGCAGCGGTGGTGGCTTGGCTCGAGCCAGTAGCAGGCCCGTGCAATTTCCTCTTCATCCTTCTCTCAGTCACAACAACAACAACAACCATCAGGGAAGAGAAAATGGTGGGAGTGAAAAAAGAAAGGAATAAAGAGATGCCGTAGTGGAGGTTTCCGGAATAATTTCGACCACCTGGGGATCTTTAACGTGCACTGGCATCGCACAGCACACGGACGCTTGATGCGTTTCGCCTTCATCGCAACGCGGCCGCCGCGGTCAGGTTCAAACCCGCGTACACCGATTCAGTAAACTAGCGCCTTAACTGCTGAGCCACCGCGAGGGGGGGGGGAATAGGCAGGCAAAAACGTTTATTGGACCTCAGTTAGAGGGGCGATCGAGGGGTTTGCTTAACAGGCGCCTGTTCCGGTTTCTCCTTATTAGCACTGATTTTTTTTTCCAATTCTTATAGTGTTCCCGCATGTTGAGACGACTGCAGAACTCAATATTCCCTGAAAGAACAAAGTGTTCCGCTTACGGGGCCTTATGCGGGGTGGCTTTTTGTTCCTTTGAGGAGATTCCTGTGGCATGACCAGACATGAAAGTCGTCATTATTGCTCTCTAAGCTTCGAGGTGTACCCCAAACTCCGTCGGCTACCCTGTGTGATTTAGTCAAGTTCCAGAGTGTATTCGGACATCACTGTGGGTTCGCCTTTGACGGTAGGTATCAGAAACCGTAGCTGGAGCAACCATGGCTCTCTGGTTTCGATGTCGTGTTAAGCCGCGGCTATGAAGTTATATTGAGGGCGTTGGGGTTCAAGCTTGCCGGTGTATCTACACTGGCTCGCGGGCACCGTGAAGCTGCCGTTCTTAGAGATGGAGGCGTGCTGCGGCTGGTTTGAGTAGTGTTGTTTCGGGAAAGAAAATGGCGCATGTCTTTCTTCTTGGTGGACACCTCAATCGCGCCGCGAAGGAAGGCAGGAGTGGACGAAAAAAAGAGTGAGATAGGTGTCGTAGTGGAGGGCTCTCGATTTCGGCCACTTGCTGGGCTCAACATGCAACGAAATAATATGTTCACTGTTGATGTTAGGCCACGGTTGCAGCGATTTTGGAGTGGGAAGCGCTCCGAAAAAAAAATGCTGCGGTATAACTACGAAAAAAAAATTCAGGTGCCACATTGACGAGGCTAAAGTGCGCGAGGCGAAAGCCTTTCCACGCAACTTCGGCCGCAGGGCTGTTGGCGCACACGATGCGGCTATGGGGCGTCTTGGTTTGGCTAGGTATGACTAATTGGGTCATGACATGACCCATGACTTACTAGTCATGATTAATTAATGCCTAAGTAACCATGACTAGTTAATTGATGACTGGTTCATGACTAGCTAGTCGCGACTAATTAGTTGATGACTAACTAGTCATCATACTTAATGACGAACTAGTCATGCCTGATTAATGACTAGCTAGTCATGACTAACCATTCATTAACCAGTCAGAACTAGTCATGACTGGCTTATGGCTAACTAGACATAACTAATCAGCCATTATTCATGACTAACCAGTCATTACTAACTGTCACTAATGGCTAACCAGTCATGACTGGTAATGACTAACGAATCATGACTAGTAAGTCATCGGTCATTACTAATTACCCATGACTTACTAGTCATAATTGGTTATTGACTAACTAGTCATAATTGGTTAATGACTAACGAGTCATGACTAGTTAATTGATGACGGCTTAATGACTAGCTAGTCATAACTAATTAGTTATGACTAACTAGTCGTGACTAACTGTGACTAATGGCTAACCAGTCATGACTAGTCATGACAGGTTAATGACTATCTAGTCGTGACTAACCTATCATGACTAGTAAGTCATGGGTCATGACTAATCAGTCATGACACATCACTTACTAGTCATTGGTTATTGACTAACTAGTCATGATTGGTTAATGAGTAACCAGTCATGACTAGTTTGATGACTGCTTAATGACTAGCTAGTCATGAATAATTAGTTATGACTAACTAGTCGTGACTGGTTAATGACGAACTAGTCATATCTGGTGAATGATTAGCTAGTCATGACTAACCAGGCATGACAAACCAGTCATGACTAACCAGTCAATAACCAGTCATAACTAGTCATGACAGGTTAATGTCGAACATGTCATGACTAACTAGTTATGGCTGCTTAATGAGTTACAAGTCATGATTAATCAGTCATGACTACTCATGCCTGGTTAATGACTAACTTGTCATGACTAGACATGACTGGTTAATGACTAACTTGCCATGACTAGCCAGTCATGACTAAATATTGAGGAGTGATTAATGACTAATGACTAACCAGTCATGACTGGCTAGTCATGACACATCTGCCGACACGGCTGCTAACGGCATTATGAGGCATTAAAGGCTTGCGCCTTAAAATGCACAAAGGAGCCTGTTTTGTCAATAAAGGAAAGGAGCTGTAAATTGCCGCTCTTTCCATGGACGCCGAACAGCTTCGAAGACGAACGAGCGGGAGGGAGTGAAAGAAGAAAGAAAAAAGGGCCGCCATATTTTCGAGTCAGAACAATTCCGGTGCTGAAAAGGTAAACCGATGTAAGGAATTTCAGCAAAATCACTTGTTATATTCACGACTAAATTTTAGCGCCAGGCGTAAGGCACCGACGAAAAGTTCTGCGCTTTGGGCAGACGTCTCTAATCAGGCCCGGGAATTCTGGACAAGTAATCTTTTCCTTTACCGTAAGATTCCTCTATAGCGGTCAACATATCCGTTGAGATCTTCGTAAGGGTCGCATTTCCTAGTGAACTTTTTTGCTACCGTCAGAAACGTTCCCCACTGTTTTTATATGGCAGTCAGCCAGTCGTTTCGAACGATGGAAGAAGTTGAAAAGGAAGATTGTGCTGCGAATGAGAGCAATTTAATTACCTTCGATATTTCTACGGCAGTGTCTTACAATTGTCCAATATTGCCTGCCTAACAATTTAAATTGATGCCGTAGAATATTAGACACTGTGTTTTTATGTCAGGAAGCAGCGTACAGCAAGTGTAACATGCTAGAGATGACACTCTGACTGTTCACCTTGTGTGCAAGGAACTGCATGATAGGAGTGGCGGGCTTTTCGTTCGATCGAAGGATGAAAAAAAAAAAAACCCTTGGGAAGAACTGTGTTCAGTCTCCCTGGTAATTTTTAAAGACATTTCGGAAGGATCCTCTGTATTGAAGAGCACCGTGAATCTTAGGTTTGCAACTTCGGTGAAAAATGGCGCTTACCGAGCGAAGGGAGTTAAAGTGACATTTGGTACTGTTTATAAGTTTGACTTTGTCAGATTCCTGATGCCGCATCAAAGACAGCAAGGCCTCTAAGGAGCGAAGTTTACCGAATCTTTTCCGCAAACCTGCCTCCGCGGTGGCTCTGTGGTTAAGGCGCTCGGCTGCTGACCCAAAAGACGTGGGTTTGACGCCCACCATGGCGGCTGAATTTCGATGGAGGCGGAATTCTAGAGGCCCGCGTACTATGCGATGTCAGCGCTCGTTAAAGAACCCCAGGTGGTCGAAATTTCCGGAGCCATTCACTACGGCGTCCCTCATAGCCCGAGTCGGTTTGGGTGGTTAAACCCCCATAAACCAAACCAAACCTTTTTCAACAACCTTAGTACTTGCCAAAAAACAATTCTAGCGAGACTCGCAAAGCCCGTCGCCCGAAACCCTGGTTATGCGAGGCCCGTTAAAACGAGCGTTCGTTGCAAGCTCCGAAAGAGGCCACAGCTAACCTACGCGCTGCACGGTGTCCACGCGGGGCTCGGTGGAAAAACAAAACAAAAAACAAAGCAAAAATAGACAGTAAAAGCGTTGCGACCGGATGCTCGCAGCGTTTGGCGAACGCTGTCATCTGCCCAACCAATGGCCTAACACGCTTTTTATCTATTAGTTCTTTGCGTGTGCACGAGAGACGAGCGAGTTGGCTGCAATGGTAGGAGGGATGGGGGGCATCTGTCACAGGCGACACCATCGCTTCGGCGGAGGAGGCGGTTGTTGCCACGCGCGTCTGTTCTTTCACTCTCCTCTCCTCTCATATCTTTCAACTCCTCCGCACGTGACGGCTCTTGTGGCTCAGTGCGAGCCAGTAGGCAGACCCGTGCAATTTCCTTGCCTTCCGAGACATGTACGTGCTGGTGACAAAAAAAAAAAAAAAGATTTTTAAGGAAAGAAAAGCGAAGCGAGGCGTCGAGCTGGCGAGTGCGGAGGATGCCGTGATCTCTAAACGCGTTCGACGCCCTGGTGCGTCCTCCTCAATCATCCAGCTCTCTCCGATGTGCCTTCGATGAAACGCTGTGGTGCACTGCACGGAACGCCGCCGCTCGTTGGGCGCGATCTCAGCACGTGTCACGGCTGCACTCCGGTGTCTTCCGCAGGGCCGGTCACAAAAGACGCGTGATTCGTTTGGTTTTAGGGGGGGTTAGCGTCCCAAAGCGACTCAGGCTATGAGGGACGCCGTAGTGAAGAGCTCCGGAAGTTTCTACCACCTGGGGCTCTTGCTCTCACATCGCACGCTACACAGGTCTCTAAACTTTCTCCTCCATCGAAATTGGACCGCCGCGGCCGGGATCGAACCCACGTCTTTCGGTCCAGCAGCCAAGCGCCATTACCAGAATTCAGTGAAACCGCAGATGGGTCACACAGCAGGAACTGCAATGCTAGCAGATACAACTCTGCATCAATCTTATACATCGTCGCCATTGATTGTGTGTCAGTCTGTTTTTAAGCATGAAATGCTTTTAGCCCCCGTTGTCGGCAGTGTGGTGACGTCACGCCGAGACCGAGATGCACTCATCCGGGCATTGAAATCCACCCATCCGGGCACTGAATTCCAGTCATCCGGGCACTGAAATCCAGTCATCCGGGCACTGAAATCCACTCATCCGGGCACTGAATTCCAGTCATCCGGGCTCTGAAACGAGAACATCCGGGCACCGTACGAGACTTAGCGAGATTTAACGAGACTCCGTAAGCCCTCCTACGCGACCGGCATGCAAGCGCTGGTTGGTCTCCAAACGAGACAAAAAATAACTGCTGCCAGTGCCTTCTCAATGTTTATCAAGATATCAGTGGAGCTGTGGGTTTGATAACGCACGGAATTATAATTTCCGACTTCTAATAACGCGTGCAAAAAGCACATAAATGCCACGTTACACTTCGTTGTCATACGTGATCCGGGGGAGAAGCGCTGCGTTCAAAGGGCAAGGCATCGCGCCGAACGGGTGGTGGCGTTCCTCCCTTCCTTTACGGTGCGCTTCGGGTGTCCACCGAGATGACATTAGGCCCGTAAACATTTCATGCTTACTCTACTCTCGTTTACGGGAGAGGCAGAGATTTTTTATTTTGCCTCATACCGGAGCGAAGCAAAAATCAGGGTGTCGTCTGCAAAGCTATGCAGTACCGACTATTTGAAACGGGAAACTAACAAAATTCTCTCATCCCAAAGGAAGGCAGAGGAATAGGAGAGAGAAAGAGAAAGGTATCGTCCGCTTTTGAATTCTTTTTTTAGGAAACGAAATTCGCGCCAAAACCGTCTCCCATCTTCCGGTGGACACCCGAACCTTGCCGTAAGGGAAGCATACTTTCAATGCATTGACAAGATGCTAAAACTGCACAGATATTTTTTCATACATTTGAAACGTGTTCGATGTATGCTTTAAGTGAGGCGTTTTTGGCAAATTTTAAGAATATATTTCCAATACCAAGCATGAAATTTCAGGATGTTATTTCCTACATATTTGTAATGCATTCATGAGTACAAAATACTGCTACGGGGAAATACTATTTACATTTATTTACAAGCGGTAGGTGAATAGTTCCTAGCAGGGAGCAGCAGAGAGCACCAACCCGAACAGGAGGCCCCATCAACCTTTTCTTCTTTGTTCATCCCTTTCACGCGGGATAGAATAGGATAGGAAAACTTTTAATGTCCAACAGAAAGAGGGTAGCCAGAGGGCTACCCGCCTAGACGACGGCCGAAAGGTCTTGACTCTCGGCGGCGGCTTCATTTAGTCGGACGAGTTGTAACTGAGTCGCCGGGTCGGAGCTCAGTAGTAAGGTCTCCCACTGATCATTCGTGTTTACACCTCGTCCCTCCCGGGGGGCATGAGGACATTCCCATAGTATGTGGTCCAAGGTGGCCCTAAGTTCGCAGTTTGCGCATTTGTCTGAAAATTGCCCTGGGTACATAAGACTTCAGAGGGCCGGGTTTGGAGAGATGTAAGTTTGTAACCGGCGCCAGTTGATTGCTTGGTATCTGGACAAGGATCTATCCGCTGGATGAAGTCTAGCTCATTGCGAACGATAGTGCTGTGAAATTTCCCTGTATGTTGTCATGCGATCCCTGTCTGTAAGGACCACCTCGCTCGGGTCCGCCCGGAAGGAAAAGCCTCGGGCGAACACGTGGGCCATCTCATTACCAGGCAGGGATGCACGTGCTGGTGTGCAGACTAGTGTAATTTTCCGGTCTATTACATGACGGCTTAGAATTGTATTCGTTAGAGGGGAGACCCGGCCCCTGCTGAAATTTAGTATGGCAACTTTGGAGTCACTTTGGAGTCACTGTGCCTACACAAGCCAGTGCTATGGCAGCTTGCTCTGCAGTCTCTGGGTTACCCGAGAGTATGGAGGCACTTATTGTGAGGAGTTGTTTATTATTGACGACCGCGAGGGTCAATTTGTTCTTACCATACTTAGCGGCATCCACGTAGACCACGTCCTCGTCTTTGTAGCAGCTCAAGCGTTTCTCTAGCGCCTCTGCCCGTTTGGTCTGGCGCACTGAGTGATAAATAGGATGCATATTCCTGGGTAATGGGGGTACAACTATATTGTCCCGAATTTCTCTGAGCATGTCAACTTTGACGGTTGTTCTGTTACCTCGGCTCAGATGGAGTTTTTCAAGAATGGCCCTGCAGGTTGTGGTCCCGGCTAAGCGTTCGGTTTGGTACGTTCTCATTGCTTCCGTAATTTCTTCCTGGGTATTATGCATGCCTCGCTATAGGAGGCGATGAGTAGATTTACGGATGGGCAATCCTAGAGCTTGTTTCGTGCACCACCTGATAATTCCATTTATCTTTTCCTTTTGTGAAATTTTAAGATCAAGCAAGGGGGCAGCATACGAGATACGGCTAACTACGAACGCCAGTACCAGCCGTAGGAGATTCTGCTCTTTCATGCCGTGCCTCCTGTTGGCAATCCGCTGTACGTATGAGTCGCATCGTTTGTTGCGCGCAGTTTTCCTTCTTAGTTATTGCATCACCGTTATATCCGTTGCTTTGTATAATCATGCCTAAAATTCTGATTTTTTCAACATGAGGAATCTCCGCCTCTTGCGTTTGTGAGTTGATGTTAGGGATGGTTGTAAACTTCGTCTTCCACTTCGTCGTAGCATGACCCCGGCGGCACAAGCGCCGTCCCGGCGCTAGGCCGGTGATAGAGGAGCGGCGTAGTAGGGCTTGAGGCGCATAACGTGAGCAATATCGGTGGGTGGTCTACATGATGAGGATGATGGTGTATGAGGAGCAACTTCATATGCGACGTCGTTGACCTGACGCACACCACGATAAGGACCATGGTAGGGGGACAAAAGTTTCTCAGAAAGGTCGACGAGGCGGAAAAGGGACCACACAAGAACGCCCCTAGTGGCGTCGGCCGCCGCCCGGTCCCGGGCTCGCGCGACCAAGGCCCGTTGGGCCTGCAGGTCAGAGCAGCCGAGCAGGGTCGCCTCCTAGTCCTACCGGGTTGGGTTGGGGGGAGGGGGGAAGCGGGGTTGGAGGGGCACGCCCACGCCATGTGGTAGATGGCCGAGGACTTCTCCTCACAGTGCGCACAGCTGCCCGAAAAAGAAGGGTCGAAGTGTTTGAGAGCTGCCGGGCACAGCAAAGTATTAGTATACAGGCGAAGCAGAAGCCGCTCCTCCGCCTTTGAGAGACCTTTACACGGGCGGGGATAAAGACCGTGACCAGATTGATAAAGTAAAACAAGGCCTTTTAACGAGTAAGCGGAAGTGAATTCGAGTACCTGATCGTCGGGGTCGGAGGGGAGTGTCCGGTGAGAGAGCGCGCGGGCGGCGGCGTCAGCTGCCTCATTTCCCTAAAAGCCCATGTGAGCAGGAGCCCAAACGATACGTTGGTGCGCGGGGTCTCCGGTGTAGACGCTGTTTTGGAGGATGCGGTAGTCTAGATACGGTACCCAGCCCTGCCTAGACGTTCCGACATGCCCCTCGCGAGTCGGAAATAATTGTTTTTGACGTGAGATCAGATGCAGCCAACGCAATGGCCACCTCCTCCGCGTGTGTTATGTCACGGGCTCGGAAAGTAAGGCTGATTACGGTTTTGGATTGGTAGACGACTGCGGCCGTGTACCATCCCCCATGGTGGGGGCCGGAGGCATCCACGTAGAATACGCCGGGTTTCGATCCATAGTGGCGGGCCAGGGCTTCCGTCTGCGCCAGGCGCCGGCCATTATGGTCCTCACGGTTCATGTTAGCGGGAAGAGGGCGCACGTGGAGGGCGCATATCCACTGGGATGGAATACGTACGCGCTCTTCCATAAAAGTGGTGTGTTGGATGTGCAGTCGGGCAAGGAGGCGGCGACTCGACGACGTCTTCGAGAGACGGGTGTATTGGTTGGTCATGTGGGCTTCTCGGAGCTCCCGAAATGTGTTCCCCATGCCCCGCCCCAGGAGGCGCTTGTTGGAGGAGTACACAGGGAGGCCCAGAGCCTGCTTAATAATTTTGCGGAGGATGACTTCGAGTGAATCCTCGTCTTGCTTCCGCAGGTGGAGGTATGGAGTCGAATATATAATTCGACTGCTTACAAATGCATGCGCCAGCCGCAAGGCGTCCTTACATCGTAACCCCCTCCGCTTGATAGAAACCCAGCGGACTAAGCGGCCCACCGGGTCCCCCACCTGACAGAGTTTGGCCAGTGTTGTTTCTGACCGTCTGTTTTGATGTATGAAGAGCCCCAGTACCCGGACTTCGATATTTTCAGGAATTGGACCTGTCTCAAAAGACAATAAAATTTTGGCTGTGCACTTTGGTGAGGGGTGCATGTGCACGAATTCAGACTTTTGGGTGGAGCATTGGAGGCCGCAGCGGCGAGCATAACGGTCCACTGTGGTCGCCGCCTCCTGCAGGTTGGCCTCAATGTCTCCAAGGGAACCCTGTGTGGCCCACAGGGTGATGTCATCGGCGTACAGCGCATGCTGCACAACGGCGACAACGCCCAGCTGGCCCGGTAGGCGCATCACAGCAAAACTGAACAACAGGGGAGAGAGCACCGTGCCCTGGCGTGTACCTCTGGTTCCTAAATGAAAAGGGCCATGTTCTTTATCCTGGATTCGAATGTAAGATTGTCTGTCGGTTAAACATTGCCGAATGTACTGAAAGGCGCTTCTGCCGAGGTTAGTTTGAGAGAGGTGGGTGAGAATCATCTCGTGCGTAACGTTGTCGAATGTACCTTCAAATCCAAGGCGAGTACGACCTTGTCATTGTGAGGGCATTCGACGGGGTCGAAGACATCCCGATTGAGTTGTGGCAGGACATCTTGTGCAGTTCTGTGTGGGCGAAACCCGAACATGGTGTCTGCGAAAAGGAGTTTGGATTCCATGAACTCGGACAACCTGTCACGTACCATCGTCTCCATGACCTTGCCCACACAGGAAGTCAGAGAGATGGGGCGGAGATTGTCCGTGCTGATCGCCTTGCCAGCTTTAGGAATGAAGGTGACCAGAGCGGTCTTCCAGTCGATGGGGAGTGGCTCTTCCCCAAGCCAGATTGAGTTAATGTAATTCAATAAAGACAGGTATGCCGGGTCGGGGAGGTTGGCTAACAATTTGAATGTAATTTTGTCCTGACCCGGAGCGGCGATATGTTTCATTTTTGCCAGGGCCGCCGTCAGGTCGTAGAGCTGGAACGGTTGATCCAGCTCAACGTTCTCAGAACCTGCATAAGAGTACGCCGGCCCGCGGGGGTCCTGTGTGGTGCACAAGTACTGGTCCTGGAGCTTGTGCGCCAATTGAGTTGTGTTCCCCTGAAAGCTGTGTATTGCTCTTTGGAGGTATTTTCGAGTTTCCGTGCTTGTTTGCGTTGGGTCAATTAGAGCGCGAAAGAGCTGCCACGTGTTCCGGCTTGACATATGCCGCGCGGCCGTATTGCATCGGGTCACCCAGTTGGAGTCGGAGAGTTGGGCCGCATACTCAGCCGCTCGTTGAGTGAGCTCGGCGATGCGAGCTTTAAGTCTTCGGTTGTGCTTTTGCCGGCGCCACCGACGGACGAGGCAATGCCGGGCCTCCCAGAGGTGGAGCAGGTGATTGTCCACATCCGAGACCGCCTCTGAGAGCTGAATTTGACATTAGAGCGGTGAATTTGAGTTTCGGAGGAGCGAAGGCCAGAGACCAATTGTTGTGACCAAGACTGGTAGCCTTGCTCATGTATGGGTGTGGTAGTGTTGTATTTTTGCCTGAACTTTGTCCAATCTGGGAGTCGGGCTTGCGTTGTTGGTCGCGCGAAAGGATGGGTTTTAATCGCAGTGTTCAGGAGGCAGTGGTCGTTGTCGAGGGTTTCCTCTGTGTTGACCCAGTCTGCATACTGAATGTTGTGGGTGAAGGTCAAGTCCGGGCAGGTATCCCTAGTCACGGAGTTGCCGATACGAGTTGGGTGGACTGGGTCAATGTGAAGAGTGAGGCCCAGCGTGGACGCAAGCTCCGCCAACTTGCCTCCCCGCTTCTCTTCACGGCAACAACCCCACATCCGAGTGGGAGCGTTGAAATCGCCCACAATCAAGAGGGGGTCCCGGCCCGCAACTCTCAGCGCGCGGCTAAAGAGGTCCGCGAATGATACATTCGGCAATTTCGGATTGCAGTATACAATGAGTATGTGCTGCAGTGGGTCCTGCTTGCTGCAGTGGGTCTGTAGTCTCCGAACCGAAACCACTATGCGACACTAGACTCTTGTACTGCAGCCTTGGTAGCTTCATATACAATTTTCAAATCTGAGACCGACACTCGATATAATGTTTTGTTAATACTTTGTAAACAAAGAATAGGGATCTCTGTGCTGGTGATGATAGTGATCGCTATGAATGATGAATTTCCGACATATTTGGCACCGTGTTTGAAGCTGTGCTAGTGCAGATACAATCTCGCCCTAGCGCACCCCAAGAGAGCATAATTCTCAGCGACTCCAAAATGACTATGAATAATTTCGCAAGATGGCGAATTCCAAAAACCTCCCTTAGAATCCTTAACGGCATCAAATTCTCACCGAATTATACAGAAGCGATACGGCCCCAGGTCATTCGGGGAATCCGGGGTACCAGGCAGCCCACAAAAAAGCACCAGCTTTCGTCGACCGGGCAGTGGATGAGTCTGGCTCCCTGAATTTCACGAAGGACTCCATGATCACATATGATATCGCCAAATTTAAACTAGAGAGAACTTTTCCCACTCCGGACAAAAGCCTGACTAAAGTACAAGAGGTTACGTGGCGTTGTCTACAGACGAGGTCGATACGCACCCCAACACTCCTCGCGCACATTTATCGGGATCTATACAACCCGAACTGTAAACACTGGGGCCATTGAGCCAACTAAGATCATATCCTCTGGCATTGCAAAATAGAGCCACCTCCGGATGATCTAGTTGCCGCTATTTCTCTCGAGCGGTGGGAGACCGGGCTGGCTAGCTCTGACCCCAGAACGCAATTTATGGCGGTGGAGTGGGTTGACAAAGTCGTCGAGGGCTATGTACTTTGGACACTTAACGTGGCCACTTATCAAGCTCTTTCCGGTGAATAAAATGTTTTACACTCAAATCGCCGTTTGGCGCCTTTTTTTTCCTGGCTACATCACCGGCTTGAAATATGGAGGGAAATTTGCAAGCAGCTTGGCTGTGAAGCACAAACTCCTTACAAAGACCGGAAATACTTTTGAAGCACCACAGTGAATCAGAAGCTAGAGCAATGGGGGAAACGTTGCGAGTGATGCGGAAGACGCTGACTCATAAGCCAGGCCGGGTCACAAGGAAAGTATGCTAGGGAAAGTGGCGGCATTGAGCTATAAGATTATTCTTTTTTTTGTGGTCTGCTAGTACTTGTAGTGCCCATTCCCCGCATTTAGCCGTTGTTTGTTTGCCTGAAGCCTAGTGTGTTTGTGTGTATGTTTGTGTGTGTGTGTGCGCGCGCGCGCGCACAAACACCATACTGGTTGTGGTGACGTCACAAAGACCGTGCCCAAGGTGGCAACAAGCCACCTGCTTTATTGACTGATCGCAACCTGCCCACCGGGTAGCCAACATCTTAGCGTAGCAATGCTTACTGACCAATAAATGACGAAACAAACCCTTCTAGAGCACATATTCGTAGTTTACCAAACTACGCAAATCGGCTGCCAATTTTTTAGTTTCATTGCGTTTATTATTCCACGCTGTATTCGCCCGCAATAAAGTCGCCGCAGTAACTAACAGAACAATAAGCGCCACAGATAGCACGTCAGCAACATAAGGCAGCTCCAAATTTACAGCCATGTTGCCTTGCGGCAATAGACGACACTTGAATGCAGTGGGATTTTTGTGCTCGACAGAGAACCGTATACAGTACTAATTAATTGTTTACCTAACGAATGCAATACACGCGACCGCCTTTCGCGGGGCAAAGCAGCGAATCGAGAGGTGCGCAAGAGCCTGCTGCATTTCGTAAAAGAAACTAGGACGCATATAGGCCCACTTGTCATGTTCAAATTCAAACTAGAGGTGATTTTAGCTGCGTCTGCCACGTGTTGCCAGAACCCAAACAACTACAGCCTGCAGTAGTCTGTGTTCGGCGCCATGACGGCATGTAGAAAGAGTCGCCGTATCGGAGGGATGCGTAGTGTTTTCGACAACTACCTAAAGTCCTTTCACGTGCAGCAATATCCCATAGCAGCCACAAATGTTTTTGTAGCGAAAAGCTCCACTTATCGAATGCAAATCTCAAGGTCGAATGTGCTTGGATTTGACCTCTATAGTAGGATACAACTTTAAAAAACAGCAGTTGCTAACACTGGGCCGTGGTGCGCGGCGCCTTGTGTTACTCCGCTGGTCAATTGCAACAGTAAACGAAATCAGCTTTTTAATCTTTGACTACATCAAACAATACACGTATCAGAATTATAGAGACGATGAGTTGTTTCTTTTCGTAAGCTTCTTGTTTAGGTAACAAGAAACGTTTAAGCAGCGGACTATTTTTTCGTCGTGGAGGAATTCTGTGCGCGGAGGCTGAATGTGGGCGGAGCTTCACTCCAGACTTAAGTTGTATCAGACTATAACTGGAGGCTCGTTGGAGGTGTAGCTCTGACGTTATGCCAAATGACTTGTCGCAGCGTTTACCGCTCTTTCCGCCGCTGCCTCAACCGCCGCTCCAACCCCTCCCTCTCACCAGTTTTGCGACGCACTAACCACGTGGTTCACTCTTCCTGAATAAAGGCCAGCGCTCGCCGGCGGCTTGGGGTGTCTGTTACAGCCGGCGTCGTCGCTTCGGCGGACGCGGTTGTTGCGACGCGCGTCTCTTCTTTCAATCTTTCCTCTCACATCTTTCAACTCTCCTCTGTCTGCACGTGGCAGCGAGTGTGCCTCAGTCCGAGCCAGTCGGCAGGCCCGTTCACTTTCCCTGTCATCCTTCCTACAGTCGGAACAACAACCTAGACATCGCAGAAACATGGAGCCAGAACCGGCCACCGGGACAGGTTCTTCGACTCGGTACTGGAGGCGCCGCGGGCTACTTCTAGCGACCCCTGCGACAGAGATCGTCACGAAGCCGCGTTGGCTAGAGATAAGTCGCGAACCCGATGAAGATTATGAAACCGATGTAAAATACCTTTCTGCGCCAAGCTTGGCGAATCCTCGTATCAGAGAGGGGGAAGCTCTAGAGGACGCAATGCAATTATCAGCTCAAAACGTTGCCGAAGAGGTCACCGAGTGACCTTTAAGTGGTACTCCGGCAGAGAAAATCCGTCGCCAAGAAAACAAAACCAGCCTTTTGTTTCATTTTAAAAATTTTATTCTTTAAAACGAGCTCTGCCTGCATTGCTTAGCAGATACACATACGAACCAAGCATATCATACACAAAACTGCACAAAACAAATACAGGAAATAAAGAAATGACGTCATGCTGGCGCATTATGGATAAATGTTGTTTAGCATTATAAACGAATAAAAGAAACAAGAGAATTAAGCGGCATAAAAATGGCCAGTAATTATTTTGAACACGGCCACGGGCCATGTTAACATCCGACATGAAAACTAAAAACAAAGTGGCTGAGGTCTTGCAACTATAATACAAAAACTAAAAAAAAAGTAGTAAAGGTGATGCAACTATAATACAACATAAATTAAAAAAGTAGCTGAGGTCATGCAACTACAATACAACATAGACCCAAAGAAGAAAGCGAGCCCGCGGAAACCGAAAATTGCTCCAAAATTTCAGCACCTGACTGCACACAATGAACACTTCAGAACCGGCACATCGCTAGCGGCCGAACCTCGTCACTGCCAGCTCTTACTTCAGAAACGTGTTATATATCTATGGGCAGCAGTCTGAAGAGTGAATTAAGGCACATGAAGATAAGGGTAAAGTAGAGAAATTAATTCACCTGATGCATGGCAAAGAATGATAAAAGAAGTACCAAAAGAATCAGAAAGACTAAAAACAATTAATGCAGGAAAAAGCTGCCATTATCTGGCCGTGATGGAGCACCACCTTCCAATTTGTCTCCGCGCAGAGACGCTATAAAACAACCTAAACGACTACAGAGTTTCCGGAGCGGCGCATGAAATCGCCATGGGGTCAGGGTCGGAACTATAATAGTTCACCCTGATTTCGCTAATAATCGCACAGTGACCGCGAGACTCGAACACCGGCTGTGAGACCCAGTGTTAAGGAAAGTTTAAAAGCGCGTAAAATGCAAAGTCACACTTTTTAACCGCCGCTCTACCTAGAACCGCAAGGACAGATACCTATCTCGGCAAACGGATTCACCACCCGTGCTCCGAAAAAAAAAAAAAAGCGCCAGCACTCTTTCTTTTTTTTCCCGCGGCCCGTCGTCCAGGCGCCGCCCTGAGGTGAAGCAGGCTCGGCCATCGTGCACCGCTGTCCGCGGGAATTCAGTCTTCCCAATACCACGCGACCCGGGGTGAGTAATCGTGGCTCTCGGGGAACGCCGGATACCCCAGGATGTACCACGTCCCGTCGTCGGCGACGAAGATCCTCCTCGGCGAAGCGATCGCCAAAAACACTGGCTCGCGTGCGTAAGGCGCATGCGGCAAATTGTGCGGCCCAGATCGCGGCCATGATATTGGCCCCGCACACCATCGGCCCGTCTCTCCTTGTCGAGCGGGCGAAGTGAGTCCCCGTGGCAACGGGGGTCCCTGCGGTGGCCACTGGAACTTCGGAGACGGAGGCGGCAGGGTTCCCTCTCGCGAACGTGGTGGTCCCGGTCGTGAAAGGGACTGCTGCTGAGACATCATTGCCTCCTGCTCTTGATGCAGTTGCCGAGGTGAAAAGGGAAATTGCGGCCGCGAATGCAGTAACTGTCCAGAAGTCAGCACCGGCTGCTGGTGGGGCGGAGTTTGTGAGTAGCCCCCGCTGGTCGATGGCACCGGCGTGTCGTGCGTAAGTAGCGGCGAGCATAGGAACGGTGGCGGGGCCAGCGGTCCGTACGCTCCGTAGGAAGCACCTGGGTCGGACTTCTTCTTGGCGTACAGGTGCTCGTTCCAAAGCTGAGTGTCCGAGCCCCTGGTGAGCTCGTCGAGGTTGCGCGGGCTCTGACCGTTGTAGAAGCCCTGGGAGCCGGTGGAACCTGCGATGCGTCCCACCAAGGTAGAGGTGGAAGATTAAGCGGTGCAGAATAAACAATTAACAGAAATAGGTGGTAAGAATTTGCACTAGAACTCAACGATGGCAACGAAACCTGACGATCTGGTGTGTTGCAAGCAGCGGTTGACGACAAGACAAAAAGGTTTGGCGACTGACGAGGTGCGCGTGCACAACCTATTCCCAAAATTACCTTTAGAGGAGAATGAACAGACATTACCGTGAGTGCATTATACGGCTCATCACCAACGAAACCCCACGTTGTTGTCCATACGAAACGGTCCAAAAACTCCAAAGACATCATCAGCACAGCCACATAGCAACCATAAGAGGGTCAACAGAAGATCCATTGTATAGACAGCCAAAGACCAATAGGGGAAAGGCCTTAAGTACACAGGCATTTAGGGTAACTGCTTTTGATATGAAGCGCTTCACCCTAAAGGCTTTCAACTTAAAGCTATATACCGATAAGGTCTTCAACCTCAACGCCTTTACCCGGAAGAATGAGACACATCTACTGATTACGAAGCAGTAAACAAACAGTTAACTCAAAACTCACGGTGAGAGACAAATGCTTACGCATACGCAATGCGTTGCGAATGCGTAAGCATTCGAAAGACGCAATGCGTAAGCATCTAAAAATCTAAAAAAGAAAAATAAAATTTTTCTTTTTTAAATTTAGGGAATCCCGAAACATTCAAAAATGTTTTGCAGCAGGAATAACGTTCGTATCTTATTCAGTTCAAAAGTGATAGCCAACATTCGAACAGGTGGTGAACAGTTTTGAAACCGAAACTGATGTGGTTTGATAACAGAAACTGATAACTCAGCGATAATCAACGGCGTATATTGAAAATTTTCTGTTTCGTTTAATCTGATCTGTAAAAATTATTCAAAAACAATTTGTGAGGCTTCCTTTTCTTTAAATGCATCCTTTAAATTTCCGCAAGGGGGAAATTTGACGCTAAAAGCATGACGCTACTAGCGTCACACTTGTTTACTTTGTGTGCGCTTCA
The DNA here is from genome assembly GCF_055824585.1 of Amblyomma mixtum. Taxonomy (NCBI): domain Eukaryota; kingdom Metazoa; phylum Arthropoda; class Arachnida; order Ixodida; family Ixodidae; genus Amblyomma; species Amblyomma mixtum. The sequence goes on from NC_143012.1 coordinate 48,389,495, forward strand.
CGCAACCGCTTTGAATGCTACCAGAATCGTCCTTCAGTGATGGCAACAGAAGTACAGCAGATATTTTGAGGGCAGCAGGCAACGAACCTGGCCACCACACTCTCGTAGCATGTCGCACCAGTGACCAGTACCCGGTGAAGAACGCCCAGCGTCAATCAAAGGGTGAGGCAAAAGATCTCCACAAGAAAAGACGGGCAGCAAAAGAAGCCAAAAGAGAGCTCGTGTCAGTTAAGGAGTGCCCTAACTATGAATCTGGAGAATTTTAACTTCATAGGGCATGATGATCTTGTTTCTGCAATGACTGAAAAACTGTAATCTTGTTTTTCTCAAAGCATGATTTCTCTCACCTTCTTGTTGTGCAAACAGTTTTAACTTCGAAGCGAATGAATAATTTTCAATCAAGCTTTGCACGCTCGTTCCTTTATTACCATCCCGTGCAATGAATTAGGATGAATGAAAGCGAATGGTAAGCGAGCCGCCGCGGTGGCTCAGCGGTTATGGTGCTCGGCTGCTGACCCGAAAGACGCGGGTTCGATCCCGGCCGCTGCGGTTGAATTTCTTTGGAGGAGAAATTCTAGAGGCCCGTGTACTGTGCGATGTCAGTGCACGTTAAAGAACCCCAGGTGGTCGAAATTTCTGGAGCCCTCCACTACTGCATCTCTCATAGCCTTAGTCGCTTTGGGACGTTAAACCCCATAAACCAACCAACCAATGGTAAGTTTTTATGTAATCATGTTTTATGTCAAAAAATGCAGGCAAAAAATAACAGTTTTTTTGTTTTCTTTAGTATTTTTGCTATAATTTCATTCCCAACTATCGGATGAACAAGATACTAGTTGGTTAGACAGTCTGCTTGGTTGGCTAACTCTGTGCCGAAAAGTTTACAGTTCCTGCTCTTCCTTCGCTACTTATGAATGTTTGTGTAAGAGCCAAATTGGGGCAATATTTCGTCAATAAAAAATAGCATGGTTTTTTTCATTCTTTCTTGCTTTTGAATATCATATAAAACGGTGCTTTATGTTCCTTCGCGCCTCATCCGCTCGATTAAGGTTTTTGTGCACAAAGAGCCATGAGATTTTTCTCTGTTTGTAGATGACTTTCTAGAAAAACTTAGGAAACGAGTTTTTTCTTTGTTTCTATAACTGATATGGCATCGTGTTGCCTATATCCATGAACTCGCCATTGACACTAACCGAACCGCCACCATGTGTGTCTTTGTGTAGTTGAAAAGTTATTAGTCAGTTTTAGTTAAGGAGCTAACTATCCAGTGTGTTTTTTAAGTACTTGATGTGAAAAGATTCTCTTTCTATTTCCAGCACACTCTTTTTAACACGTACCTTTAAGTGATCCCTGAGTGCGCAGGTTAAATGCTTCTAGCAATTACTTCTATTTGCGTTATCTATCTTCTCACATGTGTGCCCCTTAGCGGTTCTCGTACATTCACATTCCACACTGCTATATGATCGCCTCACAAGTTCGCCTCACGAGGTCACAAGCAAGCAAACATACTCAGCCGGCATAATTTTGGCACTGATTTGGTAGCGGTAGGTACAGTCTTTGCCAAAAGTAACCAGGCTGCACGGTTTGCTTCTCAGTCGTATATTCAAGATATTATTCCAGACATGAAGCTATGAATCTCTGTATGGTAAGGAGAACCCATGTCCTCAAAGAACTTTTTGATCTTAGGGGAAGCCGTGAGGGCTCTACTTAACGAATGCGAAGCAACCATGCTGCCTGGTTACACTTCGCAAAGACGGTACAGTGGGAGAAAAAAGTCTCTGGAGCACGTGGTCCTTAAACAAAGCCGATAGCTGCGCCATTAGACGGCGAGCGGAGACCACACTTGCGCAGGTGGAAGTCAACATTTTGTTCTTTCATCTCCAGAAGTGTTGTCTCGAGCCTCCAATTGATAGCAGAGCTATCGGCTTCGTTTGAGGAGCACGTGGTCTATGACTTTTCTCCCTGACTGTACGTGTGGCTTAACGTGCTGCATCGACACATGGGGCAGTGAGGGACGCTGTAGTGGATGGCTGCGGATTATTTGAGAAATCCACGGATCCTTTAAGGTGCATATAAACTGCACAGCGCATACGATGTTTCTGTGCGTAGTTGCATCGCGTCCAGACAGGGATTCTTTGCCGGAACCTGGGCATCAACAGGCGAATGCCAAAGCCACTCAGCCAACGCTTCTTCGGCTAAAAATCTGAACATGAAATCATTAAAAAAAAACAACAGTAAGCTGTCCTCTACCAAGGGAGTGTGCTAGAGGCCAGCTTAGTCCCACAGAGACGCATTCGTGCTCGCAGTTCAAGTGCAGGCGGGAAACTCCCATCGCGGAACTCACACTGGTACGCAGGAGGCTGCCGACACTCTTGCATCGGACGCAGGTACATCGAGGGTGAAGGTGTCGCGACGAAGCGTTGCGTTTCCAGCTCCTGGTCCCCCAGAGGCTGTTGCAGCTGCAGTTCCACCTGATCCAGCTGCCTTTCCGGACTGCCAAGGAATACTGGCAACGAAGACAACGAGTGGTTGGACGCTGACTGCTGGCTGCAGGGCCTTGTCTCCGAACCCTACGCATAAGGAACAAGTGGAGCTACGGTACAGGTTCCCACAGTTAGAGCGTAGGTCCGCCACATTGCTCTCCCAAGCATCCAAATGATCAGAAGCCTCAACTTCTGAATGCAGCTGGCGGACTTCGTCCAGTGATTGGAGCGAGTACAGGCTCCACCCGCTTGAATCCCTCAGCTGAACTTGTGTTATATTAAACAGGTTATTGTTTCACTACATGACACAGGTTGCTAGCAATGCGTAAGCTACAAAAAGGGCTTATCTCTATGAGTTGGGAACAGAATATTGGCCATGTGGACGGGTGGCGCCGTCTGTTGTACACGCCACGTATCGCAATCACAAACGTTTTCAAGATTTGGCCAGCAGTTGTGAGAAAACTGCGCGTGATTGATCAGATATTTCAGTGAATATGTGCAGTCGTACAAAATAAAATGCCGCAAAACACGAGAACAGTAGCTGCACGAGTGGGCTGTCAGCAACGACCTAGTGCTAAGCGATGCAAAGAAACTTTTTTTCTCCGCAATGCATGCATGGTTTTAAATCACGTGATCGAGTTTAGCCAATAAAGGTGCAAGCGGCGCAGGGAAAAAAAAACGCGCAACTCTAGGAACCTACATATTAACTATTGCAAGAAGGGGCACTCAGCGTCCCCTGGTGGTATATCTACAAAACTTCTCCGCTACAGCCAAAAGTTCCTCAGCAGTGTAGACTACCATGCTACGCGGACAAATAGAGTATACCAGTTTGTCCGCTTGGAAACGTTTTCGTGTACGGATGCAATTCAGTAATAACTCCGCGTGTACTACAAACTTGCGTTATACACAGAGCTTCACCTAAGACTTCACGCATTTTTTGAAAAAAATAGGCGTTTGGAGTTAGCAGAACGCCTTTTTCGGCATAACGTTGTCAGTAGTATAGTACGTCAGAATACAGGTAACATGTGTTAACTGCAGGTAGGTTAACTAATATTCAATAGTTAACTTTTGACAATTACTTTTACGCTGATTATGTATGAAAGACGTGTCTGCCGTACGTCTGCAAGAATCGAACCAATAGCTACATCTCAGCTTGTATGCACAGGTGAGAGCGACCGAGGAGGGTGCGAGCACGAAAATGTCACCGGGAAGGGCTCGGCAATTTTACCACGTGACTGTGGGTCCTCTTCTGCGTTCAGAGGTGTATTATTTGGCTCAGGTTTTGATTGCAACAGAGTGCAGTGATTGAGCGAGTTGAGTTGTCGTCGGAAGGTGTAACAGAGTCCCTTTAAGCTTCGCCATAGGGGCATGACGCGGCAGAGTTAAAGGGTCTGTGAAAAGGCCCGGTGGCTTTTTTTTTCTTATCTCTTCGCAAATATTCATTCTGTTCATTGTTTTTTACTTTAATTTCTGTTTTGCTTTATTTTTAAAATTCTTCATTAACCAAAGGACACACAAGGCTTCCAAGGGCTCCCTTGAACGAAGTCGGGCGAACGGTCCTGTGTGATCCAGCGTTGGCGTCCCTGCTCACGACTCAAGCGGGCAGCTGTTCGAGTCTCGGCTCCACCATTTTACTTTTCAGTGCAATTGCTATTGTTTCTTTAGATCCACTATCTAATGGTGGAGGGATCACGCCACGGCCCTGCAGACCAATGAGGAATTGAGTAGCGGCGTCGTCACTGTTGTTCTTTGTGATCGTTGAGGGGTGTTTGAATGGCCCGCGCAAAGACGCATCACTACCCTCTCGCCCAATCACGATTTTGCAGTTACAACGCCAAGAACTACAACAACGCCGGCTTTCCCGCTCTTCGCCCTTAACGCTTTCGCGTTTAACCGCCTCTTCCAACGGTGTACATTTAAACTGTCCTTACAGTGTGCCTCATCCCGTTCTTGCACACTTCTCAATGTCATCTGTCCACCTTACTAGATGTGCCGAGTACGTACTTGAGCACCAAAATGGCTCGACTGGGAGCCAATCGAAGTCTCGTCGATGCCGTGGCACCAGGCGGGCAGGTACCAGCGGGGGGAGCCCCAGCAGGATTCGCCGCTGTATGACTGCGGAGTTGACGGTGGTGGAGGAGTCGGGTTCGGCCACGCGACAGGCTGCTGCTCCTGCTGCTGTTGCTGTTGTTGCTGCTGCTGCTGTTGCTGCTGCTGTTTCTGCTGCTGTTTCTGCTGCTGCTGCTGTGGCTGCTGTTGCTGCTGGTGTTCCTGCTTCGGCTGCTTCGCCTGCTGCGACTGCTTCGGTTGCTTCGGCTGCTGTGGCTCCGGCTCCTGCTTCTGCTGCTTCGGCTGCGGCTGCGCCTGCTGCGGCCCAACCGTTTCTGGTGACAGCAACACTGTGTACGGTGTGCGCATGTGCTGCTGAGCAGGAGGAGATCTCTCGGGCGTCAGCAGGCCAAGCTTCAGGTCCAGGTGCTGCGACCACACAGACGTCATCGGTTGTTGGGGCTCCCCGAAGCCGACCGGCGGCTCCTGGGGGAGTGGCGATGGCGCAAAGGGAGGGGAGTTAAACGGCTCGAGCAGAGCAGCAAGCGACGGGTCGAAGATGCCCTCCTGGACCGGCCTGGACTGCGGTTCCATGGGGATGTCCCATTCCCGCGGCCTGTGCACCGGATAGGGTAGAAGAAGTGGCAGGTTGTGAGGGCTCTTCAGACAGTTTTGTCCATCCCGCATCCCGGCGTTTGAACCGCCTTACTAGACTCGTCGCCCTTGTTAAACCCGCCAACATTTTAGGAATACGTTAGTCAACATCGCAGAATGGTACAGTAATTTTCACTTTGCTTTACTGCCCAGTTTCTTGTTTTCTGTTCAATATGCCGCTCCCCTGTGCAATTCCACTAGTACCTCGAGGTTACTAACAAATGAAAAAAAGAACACTGGTGTTTGTATAAGTCTGGCGAACGGCACACCGAAATTCGAGCATGCCTTTTCACGTCGTCACACTTCTCCCCCTCACAACGAGTGCTAGCGCTACAGGCCACAGACGGTAGCCCGAGTTAAATGTCACCAACACACAATGAGGAGGAGAGTGATGCGCCACAATGGCTAGCGGTTCCTTGCCTGCACCCTGCCGTTGGTCATAGAAACTAGCTCAAAAGGACGCGGACACACGGTAAGGGGATTAAAAAGATGAGTGGGGGCGCTGGCCTGCTGCCGTGTGTTCGGTGCGTGTATTTTTTTGTCTATTTAAAATGCCTCCGACGTTGACCAATGAACTAGAGGCAATCATCTTCCTCTCGCGAATACGGCCATCGAGTTTCGCAACTCGTTTCGGTCAAAAAGATCTGCAGCTGCAGGGATGGCCGCGGTGAATTCTCCTTTACGAATTGTTGGGCTTAAAAAAAACGAGACAGGGAAAATAAAAATTTCCTCTTCCTTTTTTCGTGGTTGATATCGATAATAACGGGACGCCCTTTAGCTCTCACACACCGGGTGCCGAGTAGGCCGGAAGACAAGCGAACAAGTGAGATAGAAACCATTAAAGGATAAGGGTTTTACTTGCCGAAAATGCCTCGTCTAACTGGCACAAGAAAAATATTCACAGGGGCGCCTAATTCCCCTGTGTGTAGACAGCGCGACAGAATTAGCGGCTGTTGTTGTGTTTGCCGGAAGTGACATCAGTTCCGATCTGGTGACGTCTCTTCTTTCAAATGGACGGCAGTCCTCCCGTCCGCTGACGTCACTTTATTCCAGCCAACGGGAATCGCCCGGCCTGGTGTCGCATCCTCCTTCCAGCACATCAGCGGGGCGAAATTTAGCTTACGGCGTAACACTGTCTGCACGATGAGACCTCTAATGCTATGGCATTCCACCAACCAGGAGCTCACCACTGCGCAGGCGCACTTGCCTTTCGCTGTAGTTCACGCGCCAGAAGTTGCTCTTGGTGCGCGCGCCGGCCTGGTCTGCCGCTGGTGGGTACACCTTGACGAACCATCTTTGGAAAAGTGCGTGGCGTATGGAGCTCTGCGACAGTGGACACAAGAGCGCATTTCAAACAGGCGGCCGCCGTTCTTATAGGTGCAGATATGTCCACACACTTGTCTATGGAGCACTGGAGCGGTGCGGTGTGTTTGCGACATTCGTCGCCGCCTGCCGGGCTGGATGCGAGTTTTTGACAAACACGACCAGTAAGCCGTGATTCATGCGAACGTTCATGCCCGATATGGTGATGTTTCCAGCCCTACCCCGCTCTCAGGTACCGCCAATGCGTACCGGTGCGGCGTTCGAGCGCTCCTTGACAGGTTAGTGGGGACGCCTCTACTATCTTCATCGTGGTTAGCGGGAACACGGTAGCACGCAGCCTCGCTTACTACAAATGCATTATAGCGACGTCGCTAGGAACTAGTGCATATGTGCTCAGTGCATGTCATGCGCGCGCTGCGCACATACGCTGGTTCCTGGCGGTCCAGTTAAAATGCGCTAGAGGCAAGCGAACCCATGTGCTCTCGTGTTGCCGCTAATCGTGATGAAGATGGCATAAGCATTATGAAACACAGCCGTTCAGTCAGCGTGCAATGAATGGTTTGGTTTGGACCTATGGGGTTTAACATCCCAATGCGATTCGGGCTATGAGGGATGCTGTAGTGCAGGGCTGTAGAAATTTCGTCCACCTGGGGATCTTTAGCGTGCACTTACATCGCACTGATCACGGGCCTCGAGAATTTCCGAATTGAAACCGGCCCGTATCTATAGATTACAGCCGTCTATTGAAAAGTTGGCGCCTTTTGCTGGAAACGGATCCTTTATTAGCCAGAAAAGATGAAAAATTAAATACAAATGTCGCTGACAGGCCATTTTCAAACGGAAACTATGACAACGTCACCCCTTTTATTTTCCAGGTCTCTCTAGCCTTTGCTACGTAGTCATGCACATCTAGCAGGCAATATTGAAGTTGAGTTCATAACTGACGATAACAGTGTGAACAATTTTAAAAGGGTAGTGGGAAAAATTTCCTTTTTTACAACCACTTTTCTCAACGAAAACTGCGTCTTTTGCTGCCCAGCAAAGTTCAGTATGCTCACGAAGAGGAGTGCAATCGATTGTTACAGAGAGTCGAAAATCCGTGTAGAACTCTCTTCAGGTTGAATGCCTAAGGGTACAGTTATGTTTTGGTCATCGAGTCCACATTTTCTTTGTATTTCTTACCGCTGTTGCGTATGCACAAACCACGCGTTAAACGTTTTGCTTACCCACCTACAAGCCACTGTTCTTCCCGATATACCTAAGATCTTATGGTATATCGATCATCCGAAATTAGTTTACTCAAGTTTCATATTCGAATTTCGATGTCCTAGTTTGTGCACATCTCTGTAATCACTGCCCCCCCCCCCCCACATACACACCCACACTGCAGTTCTTGTTTATTGATACAGTTCTTATCTTCTAAGGACAGTGATCGCTTTCCGCCGTCTCAACTCAAACATTCTGACGCACGGCATGGTCACTAAACGCCAACTGAACGTCCTCAGGACGTCCACGGGATATGTCAGTAAAGATCTTGAACTCCGTCTTGGAGCTTTGCTCACCTTCCAGGACGTCACCTGACTGGCGCTCATGAATTTGAAGTAGGGATACCTGTTCCTGCAAAGCGGAGGAGCAGCAAAGCGGGAGAATTATGGCAATGCGACACACGGGAAGATTACATGAGGACTGATGTCTCCCAGCGCCAATACACGCGCTGGTATACACTGTAGCCTCATGTTTTATTTTTCTACCAAAAGCGACAGACGCTGTCTACGCCGCCCCCCATCGCGTTAGTTGCACAGATGGTCTGATCCCCTTTAATTCATACTCATCCGTGGATTCCTCGTTTGGAAGTTCTTTGATATTTAACCTCATAGTCCAAGCCTTGTGATATTCACTTTTAGTTTATCATGATTTATTTCGTGGCAAGTGGGGTTTCAGCCGATATCGCGTAACATGAAAGATGGGTCACAGCTGGGGTCCCACTGCAGCCAAATCCGCATTAGGGGATTCAACCAAACAGTGTGAACCTAAGTGGACACGTCTACTTTGAGTGCATTTCGAGAATAGGGGCTCGAGAGCATGCGTTCTCCCTGTGTTCCACCTGTGAGAGAGCCGTAGACCCTAGAAAACAGTTGAGCCCTCGCCGGAACCGGGATTGGAACCCTGTACAGCCGGCGCCCGAGGTTTATCTGCGGTCAAGCGATCAGCACTCGCCGCAAACTGCGTCGCAGAATACAACGAGCAAGACTTCAAGCGCTAACTGCAGCGAACTGGGTTTTGCCTTTCCCTTCAAATGTTTCACGCCGCTTCTATAGAAGGGACTTGGGTGTTATAAGGCGGTAGGTTTAACTTTGTCAAGCATGCAAAACTCATCTGCATATACGCGCAGGCGCACTAACCCTAAATGGGGTCTTAGACAAGAACAAAGCTTGTGTCGGTGTCCTCGTTTACTTGAATTGCTTTTTCACAGTCCTCTTACGTGCACCAGGAATTCCGAACCCGAACGCCTTCTTGAGTTTGTGGTTCACGCTGGTTATATATCAAAGACGCGTTATAAAGGGACAGCTAAGACAAATAACAGGTTGTGGCTTAGCTCGCATTAGTGGCTTAGCGCGCGGCGTCCGCCAGGTGCAGCAGTTGCTAGGGAACGGCTCAAGGTCGGTCTCTGTGCCTCCTCGAAGAACCGCCGAAGCAAAATCGGAAATTCGTGGCTAGTGTCGCTTTCGCTACAAAGGTTGGACAGACAGCACACCGCTCCTTGTTTCCACTGACGGGGCTAAGGCCAGGCACAGTCGTCGTCAGCCTTATGTAGCGCAGCAGCCGCTGTTCTTTACGTAAATCTATTGTGCCCGCCTTACTTGTAGGGCACTACTTCGGCGCTTGTTTCCTCAAGAACCTCGCACCTGTAGGCAGGTGTCTGCTTCCAGGTTAATACGTTCCTATACAAGGGTGACTCAGACTGAACAGCATAAACAATTTCAAAGCACCAGTACAATTGTTGACTTAGCAGCATGTACTGAAGGCATGAGAAAACAAGTAGTGAAAGTGGATGGCATCTGTTTTAGTTTATTCTGCCATTTAACGACCACTGGTTTTGTCTTGCCTTCATGCCCTTTCCTCTACACAGGAATTTCGTCGAGCAGTTAACTGTTCCTAGTTAAATATATTTACGGTTTATGGGGGTTTAGCGTCCCAAAGCGACTCGGGCTATAACGGACACCGTAGTGAAGGGCGCCGGAAATTTACGCCACCTGGGCTTCTTTAACGTGCACTGACATTGCACAGCCCAAGGCACCCCTAGAATTGCACCTCCTCCGAAATTCGACCACCGCGGCCGAGATTGATTCCTAGTTAAACAACTTAGCACACGCAGCATTCCTGTGTGCCTCAAGGTCTTCAACGGCGGGCTCCTAACCAAGCTCATTGGCGACGGATCCTGAAGGCTGTTCCTTTTAAAGCGAAAGCTTTACTAGTTTCACTTCCGAGCCTTTGCCGTGCGACGGCGGTGCACATGAAATGACCTTTCGCATGACCTCTGCGTGACGTCACGCCGAAGAGCTGGGCGGCCATCTGCGCCCTCTGCGAGTAGTGGCGGCGCCACCACCGGCGGCCTTAGGCAAGATTAAATTAGATTGCATTAGATTAGATTACATTAGATTCTATTGTATTAAATTGGATTGCATTGGATTGGATTTGATTGGAATGGATTTGATTCGATTGGTTTTGATTGGATTGGATTGGATTGGATTGGATTGGATTAGATTAGATTAGATTAGATTAGATTAGATTAGATTAGATTAGATTAGATTAGATGAGGCCGCCGCGGGGGCTCAGTGGTTATAGTGCTCGGCTGGTGACCCGAAAGACGCGGGTTCGATACCGGCCGCGGCGGTTGAATTTCTTTGGAGGGGAAATTCTAGAGGCCCGTGTGCTGTGCGATGTCAGTGCACGTTAAAGAACCCCAGGTGGTCGAAATTTGCGGAGCCCTCCACTACGGCGTCTCTCATAGCCTTAGTCGCTTTGGGACGTTAAACCCCAGAAACCAAACCAAACCATTATATTAGATGAGATTAAATTACATTAGATTAGATTACATTACATTGGATTGGATTGGATTGGACTGTATAACCGATGCATCACCACAAGTCTAACCAAAAGCACCACCACCAGCTACACTACCAGCTGAACCATGGCGTAGGTACGGATATTGCTTTCGCAATTACCGGGATTACCCAAGCTAAGCCACAGCGAAATTTTTCGTTTCACTATGAGAAAGGTGACTGTAGCATTCCAGTGGAAGCAGCGGCCAAAACCGTCCTGTGCAGGGCACAGGCTCACAGGAGCGTACAGGACGGTGTCTTATGACAGCGCCCTAAGCCCCGGTATACACCTACCACAACGTGAACCCCCGGTTTACACCTACCTTAAAGTGAACAAGGGAAGAAAAAGCCTCGTAGTGCTTGCCAACATTTCTTCGTCTGGGGAAGACAAGTCCTCCTGTCGAAACGATGGCAACCACCCCAAGGATTTCACCTCTCCTGTTCACTTTGTGATTACCAAGAACCAACTGCCCAGCCTCTCTCGATCATGGACTGATACACAACTGGCAATCGAACCGGCTTTTACTGAGTCACAAATGTCGTTACAGCAGCCGCTGCTCGCACTCAAGCCGGATGCCTCCACAACCCCTTCCCCTCCCAAAGAAAGAGAGCAAAGGACTCACTGGAGCGCCCTGTACACATGTTGCACACGGAGCGCCCTTTGCGGACTCTCGTGGATGACCTGTGCCACCAGCTGAACAAGTTTTCCCGGAGGCCTGCGAACCTCGGTGCCAGCCGGGAGCAGCTCAGCCAGGGAACCCGGAGGGAGTTTGGGCACCGTGCACTTGTCTTCGGGGCTCGCCATGTTGCGGGAGCTTCTGGAACGCTTGCCGGGCGCTGAAGAAGCTGCCCGACCACGCCAGGTGATTCCACGGTTAGAGTTCACTTCGAGGCTTAGCGGAAGTGTTTCCTTACACGCGAAAAGCAGCCAAGAATTGCGCGTTGAGCTCCTTCCGTCAACCAAGACAGCCCTCCTTAGTTTGTCAGTCTGCCCAATTCCGTGGCCGGACTTAAGTGGGGCGGAGGGCGCCCATCACAAATTCGGCCCTGGCTACACAAGGAGAGACGTGACACATTGCGGCCATTCAAATGCCATGCAAAGGGTGCGCTCTGAACAGTAAGGAGTAGAAAAGGGGTAAGCTGTCCTTCACCGAACTACCTTTTATAAAAGAGTGCCCGCTTGTAGACAGCTTACCACCGTTTACTCTCCCATAGGTGTATTCGTGTTTAAAGTCTATGCGCCATTTCCATAAGCGCCACAACTTTCTAAAGCAACGAGAGTACCATGCAAAACCCAATGTACAACAAGAGCCGCGTAAACTTGTAACCAGTCAGCTTGTAATAAACGATCTGAAGTTCTAAATAGAAAGTTTAGGTTGTAATTTTCATCTTCGTTATTAGGTAATAGGCGCAGAGCTCGGTCTGAAGAGCTCATGATACTGAACGCCGTTATTTGCTCGACAAACTCGGCATCCCGGCCCTAATTTTCTAGCTCTACATTCGCTAAAGCAAACAAGTTTTCGTTCTTTCGACCCACAGTAACAAAGTGGAATGAGATAGCTAATGCACTTGCCCGTGAGGTCTAACCAGATCGCGCTCTTATTGCCTTTCAGGGCGTAAGCTCTACATCACGACCAAAGCTGCTAAAGCCGATTCTCCACTGAAGCCTTGACCTTGACTAAATAAACAGAGAAAATAAATTTTCCCGCGACTGGGATTCGAACCCGTGCGGCGCGAACAAAGCACCTTCGCTGCCAACTGCGCGGGAGCAAGGTGCTATCACCGCTCTTTTTTGTTGCGAAATCAACACTACTCGAGCTCGGCTCGTCGCCTATGCTCGTGGCGGTGCGACTACCAAACGACCTTGAGTTGTTCTTGGCTAGCAACCGCTTCAGCTGGGCTCCCAACAGATGCGCGAGAGGTTGCCCGGGAAGAGCTACATGGGTCGCAATATCCTGACGGGTGGCTGGGATAGAAAACGCCCCAGCCAGTGCAGGGGCACATCGTTTAACCGCTGTGTCACTGTGCTGGTAGTGGTATATGAGGACTCGCCGCCATCTATGAATCTTAAGTAGGAATTAGCAATTCAGTATACATGGGCATTAACCCACTATAGATACCATGTCAAACCCCTAAGGCGGAGTTTAAGTGCCCCCTCCAATTTTGGCAGCGTTGGCAGCGGTGGTGAACTTGCCCGCGCGTGAGTCCAGACGATCTGAGCACCTGATTTTAGTTTGCGTGGCTACCACGGCGAGGCGCGTGGCGCTGAACATTTTAAGATACCGCTAGTAATTGTGAACGTTGGGCACACAGCACAGATTTTCAGTTGTCCGTCATAACCAGTCGAAGGGAGCGGAGAAACTATTGCACAGGCCTTTGTAGCGCCTTTGAAACAGCATGTGCTATCACTAGCGCTGTACTCGCGCAGAATGTGGCCTACAGATCGCGCCAGTTGTTGTTGACCACTACACTTTCTAAAATATAGGGTCGGTCAAAAGTTTCAGACCACAGGGTCTGCTTTTGAGCCCCTTGGCGGGACATTTACGTCACCGTCGAAGTCCCATGGAGCAGGATAAGCATCACTCTCGTCTCACAGAACATTGTTAGAGTAATAGTCGTGTTAAGGGCTGCACTATGCCGCTTGAAGACAGGCCCTGTTGCCAGCAGAAAGCATCCCAAGTCATGCGGCAAAGCCGCAGAGCGAGACGAGCTTTCCGAAGGCTCTCACTTGGTATATTTATACAAATCAGCAGCGTCCACGGTAAACTATGCGCGAATGAGACAGCGGATGGTAATCGCTCGGTGATTACCCCGTCCGAGTTGCGCAGTATCGCGTCTCCTGCAGACATGATGTACGGCTTTGCCGCATGACTTCGACGCTTTCTGCTGCAACTTGGCAGGCCTATGCCAAACTCTAGGTACTTATAATACAGTAACTCTAGTGACCACGAAAACCTGCGTTCTAAAGTGGTGCATGTCTCCCTCACCGCGGCGTCGCTTCCCGGCGTCCGAGTCGCCGTGAGCCCGGGAGGTGCAGCTGGGCAGGGACGACTCCCTGTCCCTGGGCGAGATTACTGTGGAGAGGTCTGGCAGGATATTGTCCACATAGTGTTGGGCCAGCTCGTCCATGACGTCTTCGTTGAACTGCACGTAGGACAGAGGCGAGGATGAGAGACTAAGACTAGAGGTTCTGACTTGCAGCCTAGGTTACTTACATGCAGCCACGAACAATAATTCTATCGTCACAACAGGCCGAGACGGGAAGGGCTCGGCCAGGAGGCTTAGGCTGGCGGAGGATTTCGTGAACGAGGCAGAAGCACAACCAGCGCTGCATCGGTGGCGGACGGCGTTAGTTTCAAACCAACACCCATTGATTCTAGGAACGGCACACCCAACCCACCTGCTCCCATAATAAGCCCGCCGGAGATGAGAAGAGCGGGCGTGAGCGATTTCAGACCTTTGCTGCGATATGAGGCGCGAATTTTTTTTTTTCTGCCTTCTCGAGGAATCGTCTGCCTGGAATTCAGCCGTAGCTTCAGGCTGTAGTTAAGAGAGTTGCTCCTTTAAGATGGGCCCTCTTGCAAAAATTTCTTTCGACACTCTATAGGCTTTCCATAACGTTTTGCCTATAAAGTCTATAGCCTTTCTATAGAGAAATCTTATAGAGTAGTCTATAGGCGAATCAAATCCTACGGATGGTCTATAAATAATCTGTAGACATGAGGCCACGCATGTTTGGTAAAAATTTTATACAGTGTCTATAGACTGCGGAAAAACAAATATTAATATCTATAGGAAGGCAATAGAGTCTATAAAATGACAAAAGACAGTCTATAGACTATTTTTTGCGGGCACTAGCCGATGAGCGCTTTTCCCGCGAGAATGGAGACTGTGCGGAGGTATCAGCGAAATTGGCATGCGTTGCAGGACCGATATCGATATTCTACACGTATAACAACCATGCGCGGGGCGTAAACCAAAGACTGCCATAACATTAGCGGATCGTTTCCCGAGCGTTCAGCAAATACCACGAAGCGCCTTCTGTAGGGCTGCTTGGTTTTACATCGTCGGTTCTGGCAGCGCTATGGTGGTCCTGACTTCTACCAGTCCTTGGCTTTGCGCGCCGCCCGAACCAGCAAACACTGATAGCCTTAGCATTTTTCACGAATTCAATCAAATAAACTTGCCTTTGCTTGGTCGATCAATCAGAAACAACGGCAAATTGTAAGCAGAATGAACGTGAACACGCACTGCGAACTTCCGGGTAACATGTTCTGTAGGGGCCTACACTGCACCCCGGGAGAAGACACGCTGACGAGCCGACCGGATAGAAAGTTGTCGTTAACAAGCGTTGTGCCCTTACGAGGATGGTCTAGACAGTGTCTATAAACTTCTTATAGACGCTACTGCCATGCTATCACCATCATCATCTCTACGCCCAATGCAGGCAAAGGCCTCTCCCGTGTCTCTCCAATTAACCCGGTCCCTTGGCAGCTGCGACTACCGTATCCCCGCAAACTTCTTACTGCCCACCTAACTTTCTGCCACCGACTGCTTCGAATGCCTTCTCATGCAATTCACTCATTTACCGTTGATAACCAGCAGCTGTCTTTCCTTCGCATTACATGCCCTGCCCAAGCCCATTTCTTCCCCCTGATTTTGTACAGGATGTCACTGACCCGTGTTTGTTCTCTCACCCACTCCATCCGCTTCCGATCTCTTAATGCTACAGCCGTCATTTTTCTTTTTATAGCTCGCTGCGTTGCCTTCAACTGAAGCTAAACGAATTTCGTTAGCTTCCACGTTTCTTCACCATAAGTTAGTACCGGTAAGATACAACTCTTGTGTAAGTTTCTCTTGAGGGATATTGCTAAACTGCCATTCTTAATCTGAGATAACCTTCCATATGCAGCCACCACAGTGGCTCAGTGGTTATGTCGGCTGCTGACCCGAAAGCGCGGGTTCGATCCCGGCCGCGGTGGTCGAATTTCGATGGAGGCGAAATGCTAGGACCCGCGTCACTACGTTCACTAAGGCTGTAAGCACTGCATTCTAAAGATAACAAGGAGCCAGCCAGGTCATTTATTTTGCCGACCACTACGAGAGGATTTTTTTTTCCTGGTAAATGACGCGGCTATCCATTTTTTATACGTCGTCAATATTAACCGCCGCGTTCATTTGCATGAAGGCCAATAAAAATGCTATCCCCACGGGTTTGAGCCTAATTGATCTCTTGGCCCGGAGAGCAGTGCCGTCATATACTGGGCGCGATTCCCCTACATACATTCATATATACATACACACCATGATACATACACACATACATATAT
Organism: Amblyomma mixtum; assembly: GCF_055824585.1. NCBI lineage: Eukaryota > Metazoa > Arthropoda > Arachnida > Ixodida > Ixodidae > Amblyomma > Amblyomma mixtum. Next base: position 48,405,437 of record NC_143012.1, read on the forward strand.
ATATACAAACATACATACATGCATGCATGAATTCATTCATACATACATAAGTGCATGCATGTATTGCATACATACATACGTATATACATACATCCATACATACATACATACATACATACATACATACATACATACATACATACATACATACGTACATACATACATACATACATACATACATACACACACACATACATACATACATACATGCATACATCCATACATGCATACATCCATACATGCATACATACATACATACATACATACATACATACATACATACATACATACATACATACATACATACATACATACATACATACATACATACATACATACATACATACATACATACATACATACATACATACATACATACATACATACACTTCTGTACTCCTAGGAACGGCGAATATTTTATGAGTTTTCGGACAAGTTATCCCTGTCACTGTGTCCAGTGCTCGATGGCCTTCAGCGAAAACTACAGCGTCAAAAATACGCAGCTCACCGGGTCTGCTTCCGCTCGTGCAATGTGGCTCATTGTGCACCTTCAGCGTTCTAAATGTCTCCTACGTTCGAGGAACTCACGTTCTCACTAGTTCCCACCTTAGGAACTCCCAAAGGTGTTAGAGCGCCCCACTACTCGTCTTAGATGGCCCCGAGCGGCGCACTGTCGACAAAGGCTGCGAGATCGAGGAATGCAGTGTCCGGCTCCTCACCTCTGCCGGCAGCTCCTCCTCCTCGTTGGCGGCGTCGTCGACCTCCGTCGCGGCCCCTGGCGGTGGTGGCTGAGCCTCGGCCGAGGGGCCTGGATCCTCTCTCCTCGCCCTCCTGGGGGCGCGACCCCGGCCACGACGCGGTCGATCCTCGCCGGATTCATCAGCGTCCACAATGGCTTTTTGCTTGCAGGCCCTCTCTGGACGTTCTGCGTTCATTGGTGGGATAGCAGGTGTTGGTTTGCGGGACACTTCAGGCTGCGTACACTGCACTATAGGCAGAATACACCTAGATGGGAGTAAAAGAGAAATAAGCTGTCCTCTAGATGGCGCTGGAGGACAGCTTAATGCCTTTTTACTCATTTTCATTTTCAGCCCAGTTTTGATCATTCATGTCTACATCTATTTCGCCATTTACCATTTCGAAAGGCATGACATGGATGAAATTGACGACAAAGCCCATGTCGTTATATACAGTTTTCTGTTCTAACGAACAAAATAAGAGAATGGGAAGGAAGGAATCTCGTGGCTCTTTCGAATGGCTCGATAAAAGCAAAGGAGCGATTGTCCTTTGTAATATCAAACGGCTGCAAATTACAGCGCAATTTTGGGGATTACGAAAAAAAGAATATCGCTTGAATTTCTCTCGGGTAGTTTTTCCATTTTTCTATTTATACTGTGTCAAGATATCGGGTTTGCCTAAGTGCGATCTAGAACAATTTACAGCAGCCGGAACTGTTCTGGTTTCGTAATAACCTCCATAAAGAGGCGTGGTAATGGGATGAGATGAGAGGACTTCATCTGGATTTTAAAGGGCTTTTACTTTTTCCCGATGGATCGCCACTTTACAAAGCACCGGTGTATTCCACGGAAAACAAAAAGCAAAAGCCATGCGTTCAGCAACGAATGAAGCAAGGAGAACGCAGTCAACGCCAGAGCAACACACCCTGCAAAAATTCAGGGGGCACTTTGGCTCTCTAAAATGCTTCAAGGCGAAAGCGTTTCCAGGCGCGCTGTTTGTTTTTATTTGCTTTTTATTTTTTATATATATTTTTATTTTTCGTCCTTTTCTTGTTTTTATTGTTTATTTTTATTTCCACAACTTATTTTATTTTGTTTTTATTTTTTTTCCTTATTTCCTTATTTTTATTTTCTTTTTTTTTGGCTTTATTCCTTTTATTTTATTTATGAAACCTATGCATTCACTAGATGCGCCTTTATTCATGCTGGAACCTTGAGCCATCGTGGCGGAGTGGTAGCGTCTCCTCTTCAAATGCCCTGGTTCGATTCCCACCCTCCGCGCAGTTTCTTTTTAAGCAGTGACGCCGAAAGGCGGACAAATCTGCCGACGCGTCTGTTGACACGGCTGTCTGTCGACATTCCTGCCGACGCGTCTGCTAACGACAGTATGAGGCATTAAAGGCTTTCGCCTTAATAAACGCCACGCCACAGACAACGCCACAAAATACAACGCAGTAGCAAACATCACCACAATGTGTCACGCCACGCCCTGTACATGAGGAAACCTGCGCCGAAGCTTTCTTTCCATGCTGAAACAGGTTCGTGCTCTATATCCAAGCCAAGATGGACGTTTGGAACACCCCGAGACAAGGAACTCAACGAATAAGACCCGTGTACTTTAGTCGCTTGCTCCTTTTCTTGGTGATCCGATAGGCTCATATAAGCAGCTTTAAGCAGTCCAGTGCAGCGACGCGTACGCCGTGTTGACAGCGCTGATTCCTCAATATACTTCTCACCATCATGAAGCGCAACAAAGCGTTATTTATTTATTTATTTATTTATTTGTGATACCCTCAGGGTACAAAGTACATTTCAGAGGGGAAGGGCAGTTGATAACAAGAAAAATAAACAAAGCACAATTCATAGAAAACTATGGAACAACTGAGGCACGATAAAAAGAAGTGAGCAAAATTAACACGGAACAGATTAATAAAATAGTTTAAGAACAATACTAGTACGTGGAGAACACAACACTACAATAAAATACAGAAGCGATCATTATGTAATCAGAGTGGCAAGTATTATTCTAAATTGAGTTGAATCAGTGATGCTAGTTAATGATGCGGGTAGGGAATTCCATTCTTTAGAGGTTAGCGGAAAATATGATTGCGCACATGTCACTGTGTTACAATGAGGCACTGTGACCTTGTGTTGATGATCGCGACGGTGAGAAATGAACGGTGCTGGTTGAATCCATCGAGAGTAAAGTTGAAAATTGGAGTAGAAAATCTTATGGAATAGGCAGATGCGGAAGTGCTTACGGCGGGTAGCTAGGGCCAGGAGGTTTAAAGACCTTTTCATTTTGGGTGACGCTAGATGTACGATGGTAATTGCCTAAAAAGAATCTAGTTGCACGACTCTGGACAGTTTCCAGAACCTGTGTCAGTGAGACCTGTCCAGGGTCCCATATGGATGAAGCGTATTCCATTTGCGGTCGTACGTAGGTCCTCTATAATAATCATTTCAACGAAGATGGAGCAAGTGTAAAATTTCTTCGAAGATAACCAAGCGTTTTGTTTGCTTTAGATGCTACATGTTCTATATGAAGTTTCCAGGACAGGGTGTTAGTTATATGTATGCCAAGATACCGGTACGATCTTACGCTTTAAAGGGGATCACTCTGAAGAAAATAAGGAGGACAAGTAGTATTTGAACGTAAAACTCTCATAGATTTGCATTTTTTAATATTTAGTTCCACATTCCAATTATGACACCAGTCTAGTATGTTATTAAGACCGACCTGGAGAGAGCGAATATCGGAATCGTTACTTATTTTACGGTAAATCACGCAGTCGTCGGCAAACAAACAAATCCTAGAGTTAACAGTATCAGGCAGATCATTAATATAAATCAGGAACAGTAAAGGGCGACGATGTTAGGGCGATGTTAGGGCGACGACACCTGCAATTACACAGGAGGCCAAAGAACCGCTTTAGCAGTATCGCTCGAATCTTCGCTTCAGATTCTTCATCCTGTCCTTTCAGTGGGTGACTGTCGACATCTTTTTCGATAATGCACTTCGAAGGCGTCGTCGATATCTTCCCCACAAGGTGGCTCATATATGATAACCTTGCATTATCAGTGGCACTACAAAGCCCGTTTTGACCCACGAACGACGGTGAAGCCTACAGGGGTAACAAAATACTAAGTGGCGAGGCGTTGGAAAAGTGTTTTAGGGCCTCTTAAGAAAGTCTGTGTCGAGAACAAGACAGCACACCATGCCCCACAAGGACGCTTCAAGTACGCTTCACACCACACCATAGGCAGCCGTACCGTGGTGATCTCCTACCAAACGGGACACACTGAAGCGAACCCGGGTCCTCTCCTCGCTCATTTTAGTGCTCCGTCTCTGTCGCATCGCATCACAGTTCAAGTAGCACGCCAGCCGAGCCTATAATGTCCGCCGCAGTTTTCATTTCAGGCTTCAGAAGGCATCATTTCTCTCCTATTGGAATGGTTATAAAATCTCGGGAGCGTTGCCAAATCCACTCTTCGGCGTAAAGCGAGGTTGAGCTCCGGAGTATATAAATCGATTAATCGGCGCCGTGGTGTTCTAACAGAGTGACGACGACACACTGTGCCAAAATGAAACGAGTTAAAGAAATACTGCAAGTAAAGAATTGGTTATTTAGTATCAGTTAGGGAAGTTTCTCTCGAGAAAGCACCGTAGGCAGCAAGTCGCGCTACACTGGAGATCTTCATTAATTGCTACCAGAGGGGGCCCTACATCGTGAACAACCATTCCAGTATGCTGTGTTTTTTGCGTGTAGTGTTTATTAAATTGAGGCTGCCGCTGCAGATACCGAGCTTTGAAACTATTGCTAATCCGCGAAGGCACAAAAGCCTCCCATGTGTCGCCAGCTACCATGGGTGGTCCTCACCGCATATTGTATCTTTATCACCAAGGCCGCAGGTGATTTTGCATGATTGTCGGCTGGGGCATTCCTGATACGGTAACGATTCTTCATTGATGCCAACGCCTCCATTCCACCACGATTTCTTTTCGTCGTAAGTTCTTTTCGGAAACTGAGTGTCACAAGATTGTTCCTGTCATCTCTTTGACCCTGGCTACTAGACCAACGACCGAGGTATCGTTCGGCTGCAGCGCAAAAGTTTGTGATTTCTTTTTTTTTCTTCCTTCAATCCATGGTTTCCTGCATCATTTTACGCTTTCATGACTCCACTTTGCGGCACCAATTTTTTTACCTTACTCTCCATCAAAGGACAATCACTTACTCCTCAGTCACAGTATGCCACTCCTGATTCTCGGCCGATGCCCCATTGATAGCACATGACCTGTGATTTTCCAGCGAAAGAACGGCTTGCTTCTATTTTGACAGACATGCGAAGAGATGTAGCTTTCAACAATGGGTCAGATGATATGAGAAAGGATGACGACCACTGACCAAAGCGTGGAGGCATCGAACCCTTGTGCATAGATTGCGCACATGGAGCCTTTTTGGCAGCCGCGAAAAACTACCATAGCCGGGCAGGGGCTGCGTCACAAGAGATGTGTCTATGTGGAGAAATCACCCTTCAAGGACAGGCGCTGAACGCTAAAATTAATCGCAGGAATTTCGAATTCGAGTACATATTATTACTAACAAGCGCTATGAAATTCCCGAAAATATAGTCCGCAAGGCTGGATCCTCAGAATATGGGCAGTCTTTTTTTTGTAGCGAAACCTACACTGGTCACTAACTAGCGAATTCGCTGTAGCAGTGCTCTACAGCAGTTCCTCTAGGCCCGTGCGAAGGCACTCCATAGAGCGTGCGGCACCGAGCCGGACGCGGTATGGGCGGACGCTGCCTGCACGGGTGATGAAATGACAGCAGCTGTGGTGGACTCCTCTTTATCCGCCCACCTCACACTACCTCTCCCTCCAGACACATCTCCAGAGGCTGCAGAGGAAGCCGGCATTGCCCTTGCTATCACCCGCACGGAAGCCCGGTACATTTTAAGTGATTCTAAAACTGCGATTCTAAATTTTGCTCGAGGCCGAGTGCATGTCCCTGCTTTTAGCATACTGGACTCGCCCGATGCACCCCCGCCCCGCCAAGTTGAACTGATATGGGTGCCCGCGCACTCCGGGAATCCCGGAAACGAGACCGCCAACCTATTATCCCAAGGTTCTTTAAACCGGGCTCAGGTGGCCTCGGAACGGGGATTCACGAAGGAGGGCATGCACTCATTCAGCGTGCTGACGCAAGCCTACAGAGCCTCACGCCAGCTCTACCCCCCGCCCCACTCCTCCCTAGCTAATAAATAAGCAACACTCTCGCGCAGAATGCAGACACACTCTCTCCCTTCACCCCTTACCCTAGCCCACTATCATCCCTCCTTCCTCACTCCGGCATGCACGCTATGCCCAGAACCCTTGGCTTCTTCCCTCCACATCCTTTCCCTCTGCCCGGCGGACCCTCCCCCGCGGGGCCTAGGGAACCTCAAGACCTGGGAGGACTGGGAGACCCTGCTGCGCTCGGAGGACCCGGCCGTGCACACCATCGCCACCGGCTGGGCTGCCAGTTTTATGGACCTTAGGAACATAAACACTTGAGTGCAGTGGGGTCGTGCGGGGACCCTGGGGCGTGCCCCGATTTCCTCTTTAATTAATGTTTCTCTCTCTCTCTCTCTTTCTCTCGGAACGCGACCGCTCGCGAATGCACGGGGAAGTACGGGTGTCCCCCGCCCCGAGTGTATTTTTGTGTACAGGAAAGCATGTTCTACCTCGCACGTGCGGGCACGACTGGGTGTTTGCACTTGCTTTTCTTTTATGTTTTTTTTTTTTGCGAGGAAGCGAATGTTTTGCCTCGCTTCGTGGAGGCACGCACGAAGCGACGTGCCAGCACGCACAGACGTGCTGGCACGTCTGTGCGTGTGTGTTTGTTTTTAAGGCAAAAACCTTTAATGCCTCATATTGTCGTTAGCAGACGCGTCGGCAGCCGTGTCGACAGACGCGTCGACAGGAGTATCGACAGACGCGTCGGCAGAAGTGTCGACAGACGCGTCGGCAGCCGTGTCGACAGACGCGTGGGCAGATTCGTCCGCATTTCGGCGTCACTGCTTAAAAGGCTCAAGGTTCCACCATGAATAAAGGCGCATCTATATAGTGAATGCATGGGCTTCATAAATAAAATAAAAGGAGTAAAGTCATGAAAAGGAAAATAAAAAATAAAACTAAGAAAATGAACAGATGTGAAAATAAAAATAAAAAATATTAAAATTAAGAAAATGAGCATAAAAATAAATAAAAAAATATGAAAAATAAAGTATATAAAAACAAACAGTGGCCAGGAAACGCTTTCGCCTTGCAGCACTTTAGACAGCGAAAGTGCCCCCTGAATTTTTACTTGTATTTTGTGGTAGAGAGGGTGGTTTACCTTGCAGAAGCTGGAGGGCTGGCCATGCTCTCGATGAGCCAATCATGTTAGGAGTATAACATGATTGGGTGCTACTAAAGGTGGGCCGGGCCTCTAGGTCTTTAAAACCGGGCCCCGGAGCCGGAATAAGGGTTATGAGCTAAGGTCAGGTGTTATGCATCTTCGGCTATGCCGAGTAGGGGCCTCCCCTAATGTTAGCCAGATCCACTTTTTGGTTGTTTTGTATCTTTGTTGCTTAATTTCTCTTTTTGCCGCTAAATTTGTCTCCAGTGCCTGAATTTGTATGTGATGTAAATATCTCTATATAAATCTTCAAGTATTCACTATTTTATCTCTGCGTTCCCACTCATCGTAAGACCGTCTTTGACGGGCATCCTTGGTGCGAAGATAACGATTCTGTCTTCTGGTCTACAAACAGTTTCTGGCGGGGCACCTCTGGTGCAAGGAAGAAGAAGAACCTGAACTTTACTGGCGCAGTCGACGAGGATCCTGCGGCCATCTGAAGACGGCACAGGAAGAAGACTGTTGGCAGGGAAAAGGGGCTGACCAGGCAACAGGTCAGCGTTCGAGAAGACCCGCAGAGAGACAGCGGCAAGGGCCACGGCAGCGGACCAGCGACGCAAGGCAGCCGGCCGGAAAAGAGAGCAGCGACTGGACCACGACCAGGCACAAGCGAGACGACAGCAATGGGCGTGACGCTATTGGCATCAAAGGGTGAGTCTCTTCTTGCTTCGTGCTGGCGTGAGCATTGCTGTCCAGTTAAGCTTGGGTGGGAGGCATGGATACGCGCTTCGCCCATTTAAACCCCGATAAGCAGACAGCAAGGGCGATAGGCGACGCAGATGACACGGTGGTCGTCGGAAACGAGACGAGCAAGGTGGAGACGCCGGAGATGCCACAGGTCGAGGAAAGAAATGGAAAAGTGCAGGACGACCTGCTGGTGTTAGAGAAGAAGTGTCAGCTGGCAAAGCTGGAACTTGAGCTTGCTCAGCTGAGGCAGCGAGGAAGCGCTGGAGAGGACGCCAAGGTCGTTGAGAGACATGCTAACCACAGCGAGCTAAGGCATTACTCAAAATTGCTTGCGGGAATTCTCCCAAAATTTCCATACGACGCAGAAGTGCCAGTGTGGTTCGTGGCGGCGGAGAACGACTAAATGCACATGAAGTGCCGAAAAAACGGTGGGGCCAAATTATTTTCCCGCTCGTTGCAGATAAAGTACAGTTTCTGTCGACCCGCTTAGCGCCATCTCAGCATAGGGACTACGAAGCGGTAAAGAAATCGGTACTGGAGGAGCTGAAACTCTCCGCGGGAGGGTACCTCAGTAGACTTAAAGGCGCGGGGAAACGGAGCACCGAAGGATGGAGAGCGTATACGACGCGTCTCCAGAGCTACTTACGATTCTATTTAGACGAGCGCAGCGTCAGCACCTTAGAGCAGTTGCTGGAGCTGTTAGTGGCGGACCAGCTGAAGAATAACCTCTCAGATGCAGCACTAAAGTAAGTTACGCTGCAAGAAGGAAACGGGTGGCGGAGAGCAACCGAACTGGCCGCACTACTGCAGACATTCGAGGACCAGGACGTTTTCGATCCTGGGGGGGCAGCAATTTTTGAGTTATCGCCCCGTTGTGGGACCAGCCTAACGAGCAGATAGACCGTTAGGCGTTAATCGTGTCGATTGACACACGTGGTGGCTCGAACGCACCCAGGGACGCTCGGTGCGACCAAGGAGGCTCACGTGGCCGCTCACCCCATATCACTGCTACTGAACGCTCCAGTTGCGAGTGTCAGTGTGTGTGTGCTCGTTCGTGAGCAGGACGAGGGCGTGCATGCAGGTGCAACAGGTCGCAGCGCGACAACTTGGAGTCCGTTTTACAGCGCACAGCAAGCATGCCACCGTGTGTATTTGAGAGTGCATTTTGTTTATGTTCCTCGTCCTGCGAGGGTTTTGTTGGTGCCAGTGCTTATCTAATTACTAATTATGTGCTGCTGTACGTACGTCGCCCTCAGGGCGATTTCATGATTTTGTCCGATTCCTTCTTGGTTGTAATTCTAAAATGGAATTTGAGCCCTTTGTAGAATCTTGGGAAGGGCCTGTAAGGGATCGGTAGTGTACGCGGGGTCATCGGGACCGGTTTTTCTCCCTCAAAGCGAAGCGTCTCCTTTCTCGGAATGCGGCCGCTCGAGAATGCGCCGGGAAGTACGGGTGTCCCCCGCCCCGCGTGTATTTTTCTGCGAAGGAAAGCATGTTCTACCTAGCACGTGCGGGCACGACTGGGTGTTTGCACTTGCTTTTCTTTTATTCTTTTTTTTTGCGAGGACGAGAATGTTTTGCATCGCACGTGCTGGCACGTCTGTGCGTGTGTGTTTGTTTTTACTTGTATTTTGTGATAGAGAGGGTGGTTTACCTTATAGAAGCTGGAGGGCTGGCCATGCTCTCGATGAACCAATCATGTTAGGTGTATAACATGATTGGGTGCTACTAAAGGTGGGCCGGGCCTGTAGGTCTTTAAAACCGGGCCCCTGAGCCGGAACAAGGGTTATGAGCTAAGGTCAGGTGCTATGCATCTTCGGCTAGGCCGAGTAGGGGCCTCCCCTAATGTTAGCCAGATCCACATTTTGGTTGTTTTGTATCTTTGTTGCCGTCTTTGACGGGGCCCCCTTGGTGCGAAGATAACGATTAAACTTCTGGTCTACAAACCGTCTCTGGCGGGGCACCTCTGGTGCAAGAAAGAGGAAGAACCTGAACTTTACTGTTGGGGCGTTCGTCCGCTTGACCCGAAGACCTCGGTTTGATCCCGGCCGCTTTTCGATGGAGGCGAATCTATAACTGCCCTTGTACTGCGCGATACCAGCACACGTTAACGTACCCCAGGTGGTCGATATTTAGGTTTGGTTTGGTTTGTGGGGTTTCGTCTGCTTTGTGTGGATATTTATCCGAGGCTCTCCACTTCACTGCCAAATTTCCTCACAACCCACGTCGCTTTGTGACCAGCAGACTCACCGTCCGAATTCCTGAAGCTTGTAGGCTAGCAAAAGTGGGAGATCTTGCCGGCCTGCTCTAATCTGGTAGCACAAGCGCTGGTGACAGCACGAGCCCAAAAGGTTGCCTTTAGCACTGACTGATCATTCCACCGAACCCATCATTCCCAGTACCGATATTATGTCTCTTAATGTTTCACGAGTGACTCACTGGAACGTTAAACCGCCATCTACTAAAAAGGGGAGAAAATCGGACAAGTATGCAATAATGCATGGTTCAAAAAGGGGTGTAAAAAAAATTCAGGGGCACTTTGACCGTCTAAAGTGCGTAGAGGCGAAAGTGTTTTAAGCACCACTTTGCCTATGTGACACTGGTGACGTCACCACTGGATGACGGCACACATAATTGATGACAGAGTAAGGACAAATTACTAATCAGTGACTAATTACTAATTAGTCACTCAGCTCTGACTGCTAATTAAAGGCGCTTAAGCTTCGCCTTTAGGAGAGGAACGCGACAGCGTGTTGTAGCGCTGCCAGGGTGTCCACGGAACGCCACGAACGCAACGCTTTTTGAGGAAAGGAAATGGCGCTGTAATTCTCAGTCATCTCGGTGGTCACCTTAACCGCACCGTAGAGGAAGGGAGGAAGTGGCAGGGAAAGAAGAAACAGGGGCCATTATGAAGAAACTGAAAATTGTATTTCAGGAAAGGAAATTACGCAGTAACTGTCTCACATATCTCGGTGGACACCCGTCAAAACGCGGACACATCTGTCGACTGCCGACCCAGTTTGCTAACGACAGCACGAGGCATTAAAGGCTTTCACCTTAAAAATTGGCGGGGGCTTAGCTTTGGTTAAGCCTGGTAGGTTGCGAAAGCAGGTATTTTATACTGCATATAGAGCGCCTCTTGTGGGAAGAGGGCGGCGCGCTGTGCCAAATGGTCATCGTTACCCGACGAGCCGAGTTGGTAGCCCGTCTCTCGCTCCTGGTATGCCGTCACGCTATAACGTCACTAGCGCCTGTACGTAATTTCCTTTCCTCTAATTCATTTTAAGGCGAAAGCCTTTAATGGCTCCTGCTCGCGGAGTCCGTCTTTGCGGTGGAATCTTGCTAACTGTGGCCTTTCCTCCGCGGAGCGACGCAACCTCCAGCGCAATTTCCTTTCCTCTAATTCATTTTCTTCACTACGGGCCTTCTTTTCAATCCTTCTTTCACTCCCACTTCTTCCCTTCCTCTGCAAACGGATGACGGGTGTCCACTGAGATATGCGAGACAGTGCGCAATTCCCTTTCCTCAAATAGAATTTTCATTTTTCTTTGCTACGGCTCCTCTTTGTCTTTCTTCTTTCACTCCCACTGCCTCCCTTCTTTTACGGGGCGGTCCAGGTGTCCACCGCAACGGTTGCTACGTCAGAGTTCATTCTAAAGGTCGAACGTGGCTACCGGCCGCCGCTACGCGAAAGGCCGTTAGTGAGCGCAGTATTGCTTTCGCAATAAAATACAAACGGACGAAGAACACAAGGAAAAGGCCCTTTTTAACCTCGCCCGGATACTATATAGCGTATCAATCTGTCGATCAGCATGCCAATACTATCAATCGATGAATCATTAAAGTCAGCCAATGAATCAATCAATTATTAAACACGATAGATCTGCCAAATAAATCAGTGATGATTCAGTCAATAACTCAATGAACCAGAAAAATAAATAAAAAACTAATAAATCAAACTAAACAGCGTGGTTCACTAAATTTAACGAATAAGTCCTGACACAATCTGCGCAAACGTATTAAGATTATACAGACTAATGGAGAACGTGGCCAATACAGCTGAACAAAAAAAAAACTATGCCTGCAGGTGCGCCAAACATGGCGCCCTCGCATCCTCACGCCATGTTCGAAGAACCGCCGATGTCACGCGCCCTCGCTGAGCGGGGGATGGCTAGCGCCATGCGTGCCAATCAATCAGTGGATCAGTATATCAATAATATCACTCAACTAATCAATAAAATCAATCAATGAACTGATAAATTATTAGACACGACATATCACCCAAATAAGTCAGTGATGATTCAGTCAGTCAGAAATGAACGAACCAACCAATCAATGAACAATAAATACAAACGGACGAAGAACACAAGGAAAAGGCCCTTTTTAACCTCGCCCGTATACTATATAGCGTATCAATCTGTCGATCAGCATGCCAATACTATCAATCGATGAATCATTAAAGTTAGCCAATGAATCAATCAATTATTAAACATGATAGAGCTGCCAAATAAATCAGTGATGATTCAGTCAATCACTCAATGAACCAGAAAAATAAATAAAAAACTAATAAATCAAACTAAACAGCGTGCTTCACTAAATTTAACGAATAAGTCCTGACACAATCTGCCCAAACGTATTAAGATTATACAGACTAATGGAGAACGTGGCCAATACAGCTGAACAAAAAAAAAACTATGCCTGCAGGTGCGCCAAACATGGCGCCCTCGCATCCTCACGCCATGTTCGAAGAACCGCCGATGTCACGCGCCCTCGCTGAGCGGGGGATGGCTAGCGCCATGCGTGCCAATCAATCAGTGGATCAGTATATCAATAATATCACTCAACTAATCAATAAAATCAATCAATGAACTGATAAATTATTAGACACGACATATCACCCAAATAAGTCAGTGATGATTCAGTCAGTCAGAAATGAACCAACCAACCAATCAATGAACAAGAAAAATAAATCAATAACGAATAAGTCTTGTCACCATCTGCCCAAAAGTAATAAGATTACACAAGCTAATGCAGAAGACGGCCAATCTCGCTGAACAAAAAAAGTGATGCTTTCCCGGTGCGCCAAACATGGCGGCCTCGCATCCTCAAGCCATGCTCGAACAACACCGGCCGTCACGCGCCCTCGCTGAGCTGGTGATGGCTCGCGCCATGCGAGCCCTCGCGAACTCGCTCAGCTGAGCGGGCGCCAGTGAAATACCATCACAAGCACCCGCGCAAATGCGCGAGCGAGCGCCAATAAGCAGCGCACCTAAATAACCGCGCTATAGCGCGAAACGAGCAATAACTCGCCGCGGATACAGTGAACTGCGGACACCGTACAGATAGGCTTAGCGCGACCCGGTCCCGGTGACCTTGACAGCCCGGGGAGGACGAGAAAGTAGGTCAACATGGCGGCTGGCCGTCGTGCAACACTCACCGCGAGGCTTGGCTCGGGGTCGCTCTGCACTCTTTCGCTTCGAATTCCTCTTTGCAGACGACCGTTTGCGCCTCTTGTTGTGCCAGAAGTCGTCGCCGTCCCATGTCCTGTCATCGTCGTCCATACTCTCCGAATCCGTAAACAGTGACACAAGGGTGCCAAATGGGAGACGTATCTGTGCGGTCAAACGCCCGCTAATAGAGTCCGTCAAGCTATGAGGACTGTCTCTGTGAACAATTCCATATAAAGCTGTCTTCCCTCCTTTCCCTCTTCTATCTGCTTTCAAGCCCGGCTTTGCAGACGACACCCCGCGTTCCTTTTCCCTCCTCCCGGGCGTGTGCAAGTCTCGCTCATTAACGTTCCGAGCGCTATCGGGCGAAGTTAAACTAATAACTAATCAAAATAGCTAATAACTAAAAAAGACTCTCCAGCACCAGCCTTGTAGAATGTGTAGGTCCCTGTTGTAAAAAAACTTGCGCCTTCCCAACACACGCGTAAACAAATAAAGATAAAAAGAAGCGCGTTAGGAGCGGCGCGGCATCACCAAGCGTTGAACTCTAGGTGGACACCTGTACGAGCGCGAGGGAGCCATGCCCATATATGGAAAGGGAACAAACGCTGATTTCAATGGTCTGCGTTCTTTTCCGTGCAACCTGGTGCAAGTTTAACGAGTGTTTGGAGATGGTTTTTGCGACAGTTCTGGTAATCTGCTATTGTTTTTAATTAATATTCCGCTTTAATTACAGAAAATTGCGTTTCTCAGCGCCATGGTGTCTTTGTTGGTTGGCCAATAATTTAAGGATATCGACGACACCTAATAAAAAAAAAACACACGGAATGAAATTTTAATGCCATGTGTCAACGAAAGCATATGGCGGGGACGGCTGCATTTTCTAGGCAAAATAAAAAAGGTATATTACTTTCGTGGTGTAATACTAAAAGATGCGGCTAATTAGTGCTGTGCAGTGACAACATTCGCTCGGAAATATTACATAAAACTGCGGAATTGATCGCCGAAGGTTGTTCCGAGGTATCATAGTCTGCCTGTCGTAAGACAGGCTGCATCTAAATTTATCTTACGGCTCAAATAAAGATATTATTAATACGTCAAGACCGGCGACATTGCATATGAAAATATTTGCAATCATGCTTGGTACTTGATGGTACCTGCGCAAATACTTCAGAACGGATGCACGAAATGCGCGACCTTTAGATGCAACCGTAGATCATTGGTACGAAAAAGCATTGAAAACATGGATATAAAAAAATTGAAAATTGGTGTTCGAGGAAAGGAAATGACGCATTAACTGTGACATATTTCGGTGAACCCCCGAACAGCGCCATAAGGGAAGAGATAACGGTTGGAGTGGAAGATGAAAGGAATAAAGAGATGCCGTAGTGGAGATGTCCGGAATAATTTCGACCACCTGGCGATCTTTAACGTGCACTGGCGTCGCACAGCACACGGACGCTTGTTGCGTTTCGCCTTCATCTCAATGCGGCCGCCGCGGTCGGATTAAAACCCGCGTGTACCGGACAGTAGACTAGCGCCATTAGTACTCGGCCACCGCGGGAGGGAAATAATATGGCGGCATTAACATTTATTGGACCTCGGTGTGGAACCCATACAGGTGTCATAGAGGGATTTGCTTAACAGACGCCTGTTCCGGTTTCTCTTTATTAGCGCTGTTTTTTTTTCAATTCTTTCTGTGTTCGCGCATGTTGAGACGTCTTCAGGATCTTTTATTCCCTTAAAGAACAGAAAGTGTTCCGCTTACGGGGCCCCATGCTGGGTGGCTTTTTGTTACATTGAGGAGATTCCTGTTGCATGACCAGTCGAGAAGATCGTCATGATTTGTTCTCTAAACTTCGAGGTGTACCCCAAGCTCCGTCGGCTATCGTTTGAGATTGAGTCGAGTTCCAGAATTTATTTGGCCATCAATGTTGGTTCGTCTTGGTCGTATCAGAAAGCGTAGCTCGAGCGACCATGGCTCTCTGGCTTCGAAGCCGTGTTAAGCCGCGGCTCTGATGTTGACATATTGATAGCGACGGTGTTCAAGCTCCCCGGTGTATCTTCACTGGCTCGCGATTACGGAGGAGCCGCCATTGTTAGAGAAGGAGGCGTGCTCAGGTTGGTTTGAGTAGTGGTGTTTCGGGAAAGAAAATTGCGCCTGTCTCTCTTCTTGGTGGACACCTCAACCGCGCCTTGAAGGAAGGCAGGAAGGTGGGAGTGGACGAAAAAAGAGTGAGACAGGTGTCGTAGTGGAGGGCTCTCGACTTGGACCACTTGCTGGGCTCAACATGAAACGAAAAAATAGGCACTGTTGATTTGAGGCCATGGTTGCACCAGTTTTTGAGCGCTAGGAAAAAAAAATTACCTGCGGTTTAACTACGAAAAAAAATGCACAATGGAGCATGTTTTGTCATTAAAGGAAAGGCGCTGTTAATTGCCGCTCTTTCTATGGACACCGAACCGCTTCACGGAAACGAGGGGGAGGAAGTTTAAGAAGAAAGAAAAAAGGGCCGCCATATTGGAAGGCTTCCTCTTAAGAGCGATTCGGTTTCGCTGGCAGGCACCGACGTCCCAGAGCACCCACAAGGACGTCTGCATTTCGCTTCGATGAAAACATGGCCGCACTGGCAGGGCTTTTATTCCGCGTCCTCGATATTTGCAGCCGAACGCCATTCCAGGGAAACGGTGTGCCTATGAAGCTACCTCCAAATAGCACTCCTCCACTGCCAGAGCAACGGCTACTTCCTCTGCCTCTACGGCCGTGTCTCCGGAATATTTTTTACCACCTGGGGATCTTTAACGTGCACTGACCGTGGAAGGACCCCTTTAATCACTTCAGGGCTTGAACCACAGCAGCTAAAGTAAGCCTCTGCGGACAAATTAAGAGGTCACGCAAGAATCTCAGCACACACACACATTTTCAACTCAGAACATTTCACGTGCTGAAAAAGTAAACCGATATACGGAATTTCAGCAAAAAAAAAATTATATTCACGACTAAATTGTAGCGCCGGGTGTATGGCACTCACTTAAAGTGGTGCGCTTTGGGCAGACATTTCTAATCAGGCCCGGGAATTGTGGACAAGTAATCTTTTGCTGTAACGTAAGATTCCTCTATGGCGGTCAACATATCTGTTGAGATCTTCGCCAGGCTCGCATTTTCTTGTGAACGTTTTTGCTACCGCCAGAAACGTTCCCCACTGCTTTTATGTGGCAGTCAGCCGGTCGTTTCGAACGATGGAAGAAGTTGAAAAGGAAGATTGTGCTGCGAATCAGAGCAATTTAAGTACCATCGATATTTCTACGGCAGTGCCTTACAATTGTCCAATATTGCATGCCTAACAATTTAAATTGATGCCGTAGAATCTTAGACACTGTTTTTTTCGGTCAGGAAGCAGCGCACAGCAAGTGTAAGATGCTAGAGATGACACAGACTCTTCACCTTGTGTGTAAGGAACTGCATGATAGGAGTGGCGGGCTTTTCGTTCGATCGAAGGATGAAAAAAAAACCTTGGGAAGAACTGTGTTCAGTCTCCCTGGTAATTTTTAAAGACATTTCGGAAGGATCCTCTGTATTGAAGAGCACTGTGAATCTTAGGTTTACAACTTCGGTGAAAAATGGCGCTTACCGAGAAAAGGGAGTTAAAGTGACATTTCGTATTGTTTTTAAGTTTGACTTTGTCACATTCCTGATGCCGCATCAAAGACAGCAAGGCCTCTAAGGAGCCAAGTTTACTGAATCTTTTCCGAAAACCTGCCTCCGCGGTGGCTCTGTGGTTAAAGCGCTCGGCTGCTGACCCAAAAGACGTGGGTTTGACGCCCACCGTGGCGGCCGAATTTCGATGGAGGCGGAATTCTAGAGGCCCGCGTACTATGCGATGTCAGTGCTCGTTAAAGAACCCCAGGTGGTCGAAATTTCCGGAGCCATTCACTACGGCGTCCCTCATAGCCCGAGTCGGTTTGGGTGGTTAAACCCCCATAAACCAAACCAAACCTTTTTCAACAACCTTAGTACTCGCCAAAAAACAGTTCTAGCGAGACTCGCAAAGCCCGTCGCCCGAAACCCTGGTTATGCGAGGCCCGTTAAAACGAGCGTTCGTTGCAAGCTCCGAAAGAGGCTACAGCTAACCTACGCGCTGCACGGTGTCCACGCGGAGCTCGGTGGAAAAACAAAACAAAAAACAAAGCAAAAATAGACAGTAAAAGCGTTGCGAGCGGACGCTCGCAGCGTTTGGCGAACGCTGTCATCTGCCCAACCAATGGCCTAGCACGCTTTTTATCTATTAGTTCTTTGCGCGTGCACGAGAGACGAGCGAGTTGGCTGCAATGGTAGGAGGGGGGGGGGGGGGGGGGGGCATCTGTCACAGGCGACACCATCGCTTCGGCGGAGGAGGCGGTTGTTGCCACGCGCGTCTGTTCGTTCACTCTCTCTCTCCTCTCATATCTTTCAACTCCTCCGCACGTGACGGCTCTTGTGGCTCAGTGCGAGCCAGTAGGCAGACCCGTGCAGTTTCCTTGCCTTCCGGGACATGTACGTGCTGGTGACAAAAAAAAATGATTTTAAGGAAAGAAAAGCGAAGCGAGGCGTCGAGCTCGCGATTGAGGAGGATGGCGTGATCTCTAAACGCGTTCGACGCCATGGTGCGTCCTCCGCAATCATCCAGCTCTCTCCGATGTGCCTTCGATGAAACGCTGTGGTGCACTGCACGGAACGCCGCCGCTCGTTTGGCGCGATCTCAGCACGTGTCACGGCTGCACTCCGGTGTCTTCCGCAGGGCCGGTCACAAAAGACGCGTGATTCGTTTGGTTTTATGGGGGGGTTAGCGTCCCAAAGCGACTCAGGCTATGAGGGACGCCGTAGTGAAGGGCTCCGGAAGTTTCTCCCACCTGGGGCTCTTGCTCTCACATCGCACGCTACACGGGTCTCTAAAATTTCTTCTCTATCAAAATTGGACCGCCGCGGCCGGGATCGAACCCGCGTCTTTCGGTCCAGCAGCCAAGCGCCATGACCAGAATTCAGTGAAACCGCAGATGGGTCTCACAGCAGGAACTGCAATGCTAGCAGAGACAACTCTGCATCAATCGCATACACATCGTCGCCATTGATCGTGTGTCAGTGTTTTTATTTTGCCTCATACCGGAGCGAAGCGAAAATCAGGGTGTCGTCTGCAAAGCTATGCAGTACCGACTATTTGAAACGGGAAACTATCAAAATTCTCTCATGCCAAACGAACGCAGACGAATAGGAGAGAGAAAGAGAAAGGTATCGTCCGCTTTCGAATTCTTTTTTAGGAAACGAAATTCGCGCCAAAACCGTCTCGCATCTTCCGGTGCGACACTCGAACCTTGCCGTAAGGGAAGCATACTTTCAATACATTGACAAGATGATAAAACTGCAGATATTTTTCCATACATTTGAAACGTGTGCGATGTATGCTTTAAGTGAGGCGTTTTTGGCAAATTTTAAGAATATATTTCCAATACCAAGCATGAAATTTCAGGATTTATTTCCTACATATTTGTAATGCATTCATGAGTACAAAATACTTCTACGGGGAAATACTATTTACATTCATTTACAAGCGGTAGGTGAATAGTTCCTAGCAGGGAGCAGCAGAGAGCACCAACCCGAACAGGAGGCCCCATCAACCTTTTCTTCTTTGTTCATCCCTTTCACGCGGGATAGAATAGGATAGGAAAACTTTTAATGTCCAACAGAAAGAGGGTAGCCAGAGGGCTACCCGCCTAGACGACGGCCGAAAGGTCTTGACTCTCGGCGAGTCGGACGAGTTGTAACTGAGCCGTCGCCGGGTCGGAGCTCAGTAGTAAGGTCTCCCACTGATCATTCGTGTTTACACCTCGTCCCTCCCGGGGGGCATGAGGACATTCCCATAGTATCTGGTCCAAGGTGGCCCTAAGTTCGCAGTTTGCGCATTTGTCTGAAAATTGCCCTGGGTACATAAGACTTGAGAGGGCCGGGTTTGGAGAGATGTAAGTTTGTAACCGGCGCCCGTTGATGGCTTGGTATCTGGACAAGGATCTATCCGCTGGATGAAGTCTAGCTCATTGCAAACGATAGTGCTGTGTAATTTCCCTGTAAGTTATCATGCGATCCCTGTCTCTAAGGGCCACCTCGCTCGGGTCCGCCCGGAAGCAAAAGCCTCGGGCGAACTCGTAGGCCGTCTCATTACCAGGCACGGATGCATGTGCTGGTGTCCAGACAGTGTAATTTTCCGGTCTATTACATGACGGCTTAGAATTGCATTCGTTAGAGGGGAGACCCGGCCCCTGCTGAAATTTAGTATGGAAACTTTCGAGTCAAAGCCAGTGCTATGGCAGCTTCCTCTGCAGTCTCTGGGTTACCCGAGAGTATGGAGGCACTTATTGTGAGGAGTTGTTTATTATTGACGACCGCGAGGGTCATCTTGTTCTTACCATACTTAGCGGCATCCACGTAGACCACGTCCTCGTCTTTGTAGCAGCTGAAGCGTTTCACTAGCGCCTCTGCCCGTTTGGTCTGGCGCACTGAGTGATAATTAGGATGCATATTCCTGGGTAATGGGGGTACAACTATATTGTCCCGAATTTCTCTGAGCATGTCAACTTTGAAGGTTGTTCTGTTATCTCGGCTCAGATGGAGTTTTTCAAGAATTGGCCCTGCAGGTTGTGGTCCCGGCTAAGCGTTCGATTTGGGACGTTCTCACTGCTTCCGTAATTTCTTCCAGGGTATTATGCATGCCTCGCTATAGGAGGCGATGAGTAGATTTACGGATGGGAAATCCTAGAGCTTGTTTCGTGCACCACCTGATAATTCCATTGATCTTTTCCTTTTGTGAAATTTTAAGATCAAGCAAGGGGGCAGCATACGAGATACGGCTAACTACGAACGCCAGTACCAGCCGTAGGAGATTCTGCTCTTTCATGCCGTGTCTCCTATACATAGGTTGCACGTGTCGTCACTTCCGACCCCATCAAGCGCTTGCGGCCATGCTGCCGAACCATTCGGCCGTCCCCGCCCGTCCGCCCTGCGATGCCTGGCCACTCCTCGGACACTTTGGATTATTTTCTTACCTTTCGGGCGCGATGCCTACTCCACAGACGAATGAACCGTTCAGTGCTGGCTACTGGTCTGAATTTATTCGATCGGCGCGCGTACGATACGCAGACAAAGTGAAAATTTGCGACGATACAGATCCGTACACGCTGCGACCGGGAGTCGACGCGACGATGGGCGTTGATGTGTTCCTTGAAGTGGCCCACGGGGGATATCGTGTACTCTTTCCAGCTTTGTGAAGTTGGAAGAAATGAAAGCCTTCGAATCAATGGAGGCACAGAATGATTTCTACAGCAGGTGGGTGAGAAGTCTGTCTGCGATGCGCAAGCAATGAGACGAAAAGGTCGGCCTCGGCACGCTGCTTTCTCTGCCGTCATTGCTCGCTGCGGTCGTGGCGATCCGAACCAGCTTGCCTAGTGCTGTAGCTAGGATGCAGCGACACGGGACCCAGTCTGGGTTTGGGTTGTCAGACAAATTAGATGGCGTCAATCAAATCACAAACATTCAAGAGTGTATCCATTGCTTCCCACGTTTTCGTAAACATTCAGTTGACGACACAAGCCTCTTACCTGTCACAAAGTGCACTCCGCACACAAGTAAATTTGGGTTGACGGGTTCCAAATCGTCGCGCTTAATGCGAGCCAGCCACAGCTCGCGCAGATTCGTATTGAGTCATGGAGTGCTCGCACTTGCATGCCTACGATTATCTTACGAATGCCGATGAAATTCGTGTTAAACGGCTTCTTCTTTCGCCTGGAGCTGTCGCTACGGTCGTAGCAGCCAAGGGTGACACACAAAACCATACCGAATCTACGGATGGACGAGTACCGACACGTTGCAAGCTAACATAGGCAGCGGAAAGCTAGAGGCGGTCTGGCGGTGGTTCGGCAGCATGGCCGATTCGCAACCGACGGCCACCGGATGTGACGTCGGTGCAAGCTATGTATTGGCAATCCGCTGTACGTATGAGTCGCATCGTTTGTTGCGCGCAGTTTTCCTTCTTAGTTATTGCATCACCGTTATACCCGTTGCTTTGTATAATCATGAATAAAATTCTGATTTTTTCAACATGAGGAATCTCCGCCTCTTGCGTTTGTGAGTTGATGTTAGGGATGGTTGTAAACTTCGTCTTCCACTTCGTCGTAGCATGACCCCCGGCGGCACAAGCGCCGTCCCGGCGCTAGGCCGGTGATAGAGGAGCGGCGTGTTAGGGCTTGAGGCGCATAACGTGAGCAATATCGGTGGGTGGTCTTCATGATGAGGATGATGGTGTATGAGGAGCAACTTCATATGCGACGTCGTTGACCTGACGCACACCACGATAAGGACCATGGTAGGGGGACAAAAGTTTCTCAGAAAGGTCGACGAGGCGGAAAAGGGACCACATAAGAACGACCCTAGTGGCGTCGGCCGCCGCCCGGTCCCGGGCTCGCGCGACCAAGGCCCGTTGGGCCTGCAGGTCAGAGCAGCCGAGCAGGGTCGCCTCCCAGTCCTCCCGGGTTGGGTTGGGGTGAGGGGGGATAGCAGGGTTGGAGGGGCACGCCCACGCCATGTGGTAGATGGCCGAGGACTTCTCCTCACAGTGCGGACAGCTGCCCGAAAAAGAAGGGTCAAAGTGTTTGAGAGCTGCCGGGCACAGCAAAGTATTAGTATACAGGCGAAGCAGAAGCCGCTCCTCCGCCTTTGAGAGACCTTTACACGGGAGGGGATAAAGACCGTGACCAGATTGATAAAGTAAAACAAGGTCTTTGAACGAGTAAGCGGAAGTGAATTCGAGTTCCTGAACGTCGGGGTCGGAGGGGAGTGTCCGGTGAGAGAGCGCGCGGGCGGCGGCGTCAGCTGCCTCATTTCCCTAAAGGCCCATGTGAGCAGGAGCCCAAACGATACGTTGGTGCGCGGGGTCCCCGGTGTAGACGCTGTTTTGGAGAATGCGGTAGGCTAGATACGGTACCCAGCCCTGCTCGACGTTCCGACATGCCCCTCGCGAGTCGGAAATAATCGTTTTTGACGTGGGATCAGATGCAGCCAACGCAATGGCGACCTCCTCCGCGTGTGTTATGTCACGGGCTCGGAAAGTAAGGCTGATCACGGTTTTGGACTGGTGGACGACTGCGGCCGTGTACCATCCCCAATGGTGGGGGCCGGAGGCATCCACGTAGAATACGCCGGGTTTCGATCCATAATGGCGGGCCAGGGCTTCCGTCTGCGCCAGGCGCCGGCCATTATGGTCCTCGCGGTTCATGTTCGCGGGAAGAGGGCGCACGTGGAGGGCGCATATCCACTGGGATGGAATACGTACGCGCTCTTCCATAAAAGTGGTGTGTTGGATGTGCAGTCGGGCAAGGAGGCGGCGACCCGACGACGTCTTCGAGAGACGGGTGTATTGGTTGGTCATGTGGGCTTCTCGGACCTCCCGAAATGTGTTCCCCATGCCCATGCCCCAGGAGGCGCTTGTTGGAGGAGTTCACAGGGAGGCCCAGAGCCCGCTTAATAATTTTGCGGAGGATGACTTCGAGTGAATCCTCGTCTTGCTTCCGCAGGTGGAGGTATGGAGTCGAATATAGAATTCGACTGCTTACCAATGCATCCGCCAGCCGCAAGGCGTCCTTACATCGTAACCCCCCACGCTTGATAGAAACCCAGCGGACCAAGCGGCCCACCGGGTCCCCCACCTGACAGAGTTTGGCCAGTGTTGTTTCTGACCGTCTGTTTTGATGTATGAAGAGCCCCAGTACCCGGACTTCGATATTTTCAGGAATTGGACCTGTCTTAAAAGACAATGAAATTTTGGCTGTGCACTTTGGTGAGGGGTGCATGTGCACGAATTCAGACTTTTGGGTGGAGCATTGGAGGCCGCAGCGGCGAGCATAACGGTCCACTGTGGTCGCCGCCTCCTGCAGGTTGGCCTCAATGTCTCCAAGGGAACACTGTGTGGCCCACAGGGTGATGTCATCGGCGTACAGCGCATGCTGCACAACGGCGACAACGCCCAGCTGGCCCGGTAGGCGCATCATAGCCAAACTGAACAACAGGGGAGAGAGCACCGTGCCCTGGCGTGTACCTCTGGTTCCTAAATGAAAAGGGGCATGTTCTTTATCCTGGATTCGAATGTAAGATTGTCTGTCGGTTAAACATTGCCGAATGTACTGAAAGGCGCTTCTGCCGCAGTTAGTTTGAAAGAGATGGGTGAGAATCATCTCGTGGGTAACGTTGTCGAATGTACCTTCAAATCCAAGGCGAGTACGACCTTGTCATTGTGAGGGCATTTAACGGGGTCGAGGACATCCCGATTGAGTTGTGGCAGGACATCTTGTGCAGTTCTGTGTGGGCGAAACCCGAACATGGTGTCTGCGAAAAGGAGTTTGGATTCCATGAACTCGGACAACCTGTCACGTACCATCGTCTCCATGACTTTGCCCACACATGAAGTCAGAGAGATGGGGCGGAGGTTGTCCGTGCTGATCGCCTTGCCAGCTTTAGGAATGAAGGTGACCAGGGCGGTCTTCCAGTCGATGGGGAGTGGCTCTTCCCCAAGCCAGATTGAGTTAATGTAATTCAACAAAGACAGGTATGCCGGGTCGGGGAGGTTGGCTAACAATTTGAATGTAATTTTGTCCTGACCCGGAGCGGCGATATGTTTCATTTTTGCCAGGGCCGCCGTCAGGTCGTAGAGCTGGAACGGTTGATCCTGCTCAACGTTCTCAGAACCTGCATAAGAGTACGCCGGCCCGCGGGGGTTCTGGGTAGTGCACAAGTACTGGGTCCCGGAGCTTGTGCGCCAATTGAGTTGTGTTCCCCTGAAAGCTGTGTATTGCTCTTTGGAGGTGTTTTCGAGTTTCCGTGCTTGTTTGCGTTGGGTCAATTAGAGCGCGAAAGAGCCGAAACGTGTTCCGGCTTGACATATGCCGCGCGGCCGTATTGCATCTGGTCACCCAGTTGGAGTCGGCGAGTTGGGCCGCATACTCAGCCGCTCGTTGAGTGAGCTCGGCGATGCGAGCTTTAAGTTTTCGGTTGTGCTTTTGCCGGCGCCACCGACGGACGAGGCAATGCCGGGCCTCCCAGAGGTGGAGCAGGTGATTGTCCACATCCGAGACCGCCTCTGAGAGCTGAATTTGACATTAGAGCGGTGAATTTGAGTTTCGGAGGAGCGAAGGCCAGAGAATAAATGTTGTGACCAAGACTGGTAGCCTTGCTCATGTATGGGTGTGGTAGTGTTGTAATTTTGCCTGAACTTTGTCCAATCTGGGAGTCGGGCTTGCGTTGTTGGTCGCGCGAAAGGATGGGTTTTAATCGCAGTGTTCAGGAGGCAGTGGTCGTTGTCGAGGGTTTCCTCTGTGTTGACCCAGTCTGCATACTGAATGTTGCGGGTGAAGGTCAAGTCCGGGCAGGTATCCCTAGTCACGGAGTTGCCGATACGAGTTGGGTGGACTGGGTCAATGTGAAGAGTGAGGCCCAGCGTGGACGCAAGCTCCGCCAACTTGCCTCCCCGCTTCTCTTCACGGCAACAACCCCACATCCGAGCGGGAGCGTTGAAATCGCCCACAATCAGGAAAGGGTCCCGGCCCGCAACCCTCAGCGCGCGGCTAAAGAGGTCCGCGAATGATACATTCGGCAATTTCGGATTGCAGTATACAATGAGTATGTGCTGCAGTGGGTCCTGCTTGCGCGGTGGGAGGATTGTCACCATTAGATAAGAGTATTCAGTTTGCATGTCTATGTCGACTTTTTTTGGCTGTATAATTTCTAAGGACTAGTAGCAAGACGAGGGGTCCCGCCGGAACGTCGTATA
Organism: Amblyomma mixtum; assembly: GCF_055824585.1. Taxonomy (NCBI): domain Eukaryota; kingdom Metazoa; phylum Arthropoda; class Arachnida; order Ixodida; family Ixodidae; genus Amblyomma; species Amblyomma mixtum. The sequence goes on from NC_143012.1 coordinate 48,430,597, forward strand.
ATTTGTTAGTGCGGCGCCTTTCCCTGGCTCCAAGCGGGCGGACCTCCGACTTTTCCTTTCAATCTTTGGCGGCGTCGCGCCGACGTCTCGGCGCACACTTCTACCTCGCGAGAGGAGCTGTGCAACTGAAACTGTCTTAGAACGTTGGCTAATACATCGTCCCCTGAGGTGAGTGATCTGTAGCCTCCGAACCGAAACCACTATGCAACACTAGACTCTTGAACTGCAGCCTTGGTAGCTTCATATACAATTTTAAAATCTGAGACCGACACTCGATATAATGTTTTGTTAATACTTTGTAAACAAAGAATAGGAATCTCTGTGCTGGTGATGATAGTGATCGCTATGAATGACGAATTTCCGACATATTTGGCACCGTGTTTGAAGCTGTGCTAGTGCAGATACAATCTCGCCCTAGCGCACCCCAAGAGAGCATCATTCTCAGCGACTCCAAAATGACTATGAATAATTTCGCAAGATGGCGAATTACAAAAACCTCCCTTAGAATCCTTAACGCCATCAAATTCTCACCGAATTATACAGAAGTGATACGGCCCCAGGCCATTCGGGGAATCCGGGGAACGAGGCAGCCCACAATAAAGCACCAGCTTTCGTCGACCGGGCAGTGGATGAGTCTGGCTCCCTGAATTTCACGAAGGACTCCATGATCACATATGATCTCACCAAATTTAAACTAGAGAGAACTTTTCACACTCCGGACAAAAGCCTGACTAAAGAACAAGAGGTTACGTGGCGCTGTCTACAGACGAGGTCGATACGCACCCCAACACTCCTCGCGCACATTTATCGGGATCTATACAACCCGAACTGTAAACACTGGGGCCATTGAGCCAACTAAGATCATATCATCTGGCATTGCAAAATAAAGCCACCTCCGGATGATCTAGTTGCCGCTATTTCTTTCGAGCGGTGGGAGACCGGGCTGGCTAGCTCTGACCCCAGAACGCAATTTATGGCGGTGGAGTGGGTTGACAAAGTCGTCGAGGGCTATGTACTCTCGACCACTTAACGTGGCCACTTATCAAGCTCTTTCCGGTGAATAAAATGTTTTACAATCAAATCGCCGTTTGGCGCCTTTTTTTTCCTGGCTACATCACCCGCTTGAAATATGGAGGGAAATTTGCAAGCAGCTTGGCTGTGAAGCACAAACTCCTTACAAAGACCGGAAATACTTTTGAAGCACCACAGTGAATCAGAAGCTAGAGCAATGGGGGAAACGTTGCGAGTGATGCGGAAGACGCTGACTCATAAGCCAGGCCGGGTCACAAGGAAAGTATGCTAGGGAAAGTGGCGGCAAAGAGCTATAAGATTATTCTTTTTTTTTTGTGGTCTGCTAGTACTTATAGTGCGCATTCCCCGCATTTAGCCGTTGTTTGTTTGCCTGAAGCCTAGTGTGTTTGTGTGTATGTTTGTGTGTGTGTGTGCGCGCGCGCAAAAACACCATGCTGGTTGTGGTGACGTCACAAAGACCCGTGCCCAAGGTAGCAACAAGCCACCTGCTTTATTGACTGATCGCAACCTGCCCACCGCGTAGGCAACATCTTAGCGTAGCAATGCTTACTGACCAATAAATGACGAAACAAACCCTTCTAGTGCACATATTCGTAGTTTACCAAACTACGCAAATCGGCTGCCAATTTTTTAGTTTCATTGCGTTTATTATTCCACGCTGTATTCGCCCGCATTAAAGTCGCCGCAGTAACTAACAGAACAATAAGCGCCACAGATAGCACGTCAGCAACATAAGGCAGCTCCAAATTTACAGCCATGTTGCCTTGCGGAAATAGACGACACTTGAATGCAGTGGGATTTTTGTGCTCGACAGAGAACCAAATACAGTACTAATTAATTGTTTACCAAACGAATGCAATACACGCGACCGCCTTTCCCGGGGCAAAGCAGCGAATCGAGAGGTGCGCAAGAGCCTGCTGCATTTCGTAAAAGAAACTAGGTCGCATATACGCCCACTTGTCATGTTCAAATTCAAACTAGAGGTGATTTTAGCGTCGTCTGCCACGTCTTGCCAGAACCCAAACAACTACAGTCTGCAGAAGTGTGTGTTCGGCGCCATGACGGCATGGAGAAAGAGTCGCCGTATCGGAGGGATGCGTAGTGATTTCGACAACTACCTAAGGTCCTTACACGTGCAGCAATATCCCATAGCAGCCATAGGTGTTTCTGTAGCGAAAGGTCCACTCATCTAATGCAAATCTCAAGGTCGAATGATGCTTGGATTTGACCTCTATAGTTGGATACAACTTTAAAAAACAGCAGTTGCTAACACTGGGCCGTGGTCCGCGGCGTCTTGTGTTACTCCGCTGGCCAATGGCACCAGTAAACGAAATGAGCTTTTTAATGTTTGACTATATCAAACAATACACGTATCAAAATTATAGTGCTGATAATTTTTTTCTTTTCATAAGCTTCTTGTTTAGGTAACAAGAAGCGTTTAAGTAGCGGATTACTTTTTCTTCGTGGAGGAATTCTGTGCGCGGAGGCTGAATTTGGGCGGAGCTTCACTCCAGACTTAAGTTGTATCCGACTATAACTGGAGGCTCGTTGTAGGTGTAGCTCTGACGTTATGCCAAATGACATGTCGCAGCTGTTACCGCTCGTTCCGCAGCTGCGTCAATCGCCGCTCTGACCAGTCGCCCCGATGTACTCCCGCCCCGCCATGTGGAGCTGATATGGGTGCCCGCGCACTCCGGGAATCCCGGAAACGAGGCCGCCAACCTTTTAGCCCGAGGTTCTTTAAACCGGGTTCAGGTGGCCTCGGATCGGGGATTCACGAAGGAGCGCATGCGCTCATTCAGCGAGCTGACGCAGGCCTACAGAGCCTCACGCCAGCTCTACCCGCCGCCCCACTCCTCCCTAGATGACAAACAAGCAACACTCTGGCACACACTACAGACACTCTCTCCCCTCACGCCTTACCCTAGCCCACTATCATCCCTCCTTCCCCACTCCGGCATGAGCCCTATGCCCAGAACCTTTCGCCTCTTCCCTCCACATCCTTTCCCTCTGCCCGGCGGACCCTCCCCCGCGGGACCTAGAGAACCTCAAGACCTGGGAGGACTGGTAGACCCTGCTACGCTCGGAGGACCCGACCGTGCAGGCCATCGCCACCGGCCGGGCTGCCAGTGTTATGGACCTTGAGTTCAGTGGGATCGTGCGGGGACCCTGGGGCGTGCCCCGAATTCCTTGCACAATAAAGTTTTTTTTTCTCTCTCTCTCTCCCTCTCACCAGTTCTGTCACTTGACTAATCACGCGATTAGCTCTTCCTGAATAAAGGCCAGCGCTCGCCGGCGGCTTGGGGTGTCTGTTACAGCCAGCGTCGTCGCTTCCGCGGACGCGGTTGTTGCGACGCGCGTCTCTAATTCAAACTTTCCTCTCACATCTTTCAGCTCTCCTCTGTCTGCACGTGGCCGCGAGAGTGGCTCGGCTCGAGCCAGTGGGCAGGCCCGTGCACTTTCGCTTTCATCCTTCCTGCAGTCGCAACAACCTGGACATCGGAGGAACAAGGAGCCAGAACCGGCCACCGGGACAGGTTCTTCGACTCGGCACTGGAGGCGCCGCGGGCTACTTCTAGCGACCCCTGCGACAGAAATCGTCACGAAGCCGCGTTGGCTGGAGATAAGTCGCGAAAGCGGGCTCGTGGAGTTGAAGAAACCGATGAAGGTGATGAAACCGATGTAGATTCCATTTCTGCGCCAAGCTTGGCGAATCCTCGTATCAGAGAGGGGGAAGCTCTAGAGGACGCAATGCAATTATCAGCTCAAAACGTTGCCGAAGAGGTCACCGAATGACCTTTAAGTGGCACTCCGGCTGAGAAAATCCGTCGCCAAGAAAACGAAACCACCCTTTTGTTTCATTTTAAAAATTTTATTCTTTAAAACGAGCTCTGCCTGCATTGCTTAGCAGATACACATACGAACCAAGCATATCACACACAAAACTGCACAAAACAAATACAGGAAATAAAGAAATGACGTCATGCCGACGCATTATGGATAACAATAGTTTAGCATTATAAACGAATAAAAGAAACAAGAGAATTAACCGGCATAAAAGTGGCCAGTAATTATTTTGAAGACGGCCACGGGCCATGTTAACATCCGACATGAAAACTAAAAACAAAGTAGCTGAGGTCATGCAACTATAATACAAAAACTAAAAAAAAGTAGTAAAGGTGATGCAACTATAATACAACAGAGATTAAAAAAGTAGCTGAGGTCATGCAACTACAATACAACATAGATCCAAAGAAGAAAGCGAGCCCGCGGAAACCAAAAATTGCCCTAAAATTTCAGCACCTGACTGCACACAATGAACACTTCAGAACCGGCACATCGCTAGCGGCCGAACCTGGTCACTGCCAGCTCTTACTTTAGAAACGTGTTATATATCTATGGGCAGCAGTCTGAAGAGTGAATTAAGGCACATGAAAATAAGGGTAAAGTAGAGAAATTAATTCACCGGATGCATGGCAAAGAATGATTAAAGAAGTAGCAAAAGAATCAGAGATACTAAAAACAATTAATGCAGGAAAAAGCTGCCATTATCTGGCTGTGATGGAGCACCACCTTCCAATTTGTCTCCGCGCAGAGACGCTATAAAACAACCTAAACGACTACGGAGTTTCCGGAGCGGCGCATGAAATCGCCATGGGGTCAGATAATAGTTTACCCTGATTTCGCTAATAATCGCACAGTGACCGCAAGACTCGAACACCGGCTTTGAGACCCAGTGTTAAGGAAAGTTTAAAAGGGCGTAAAATGCAAAGTCACAATGTTTAACCGCCGCTCTACCTAGAATCGTAAGGACAGATACCTATCTCGGCAGCCGGAGTCACCACCCGTGCTCCGAAAAAAAAAAAAGCGCCAGCACTCTTTTTTTTTCCGCGGCGGAGTGAGCTATTGGAGGCTCGGCCATCGTGCACCGCTGTCCGCGGGAATTCAGTCTTCCCAATACCACGCGACCCGGGGTGAGTAATCGTGGCTCTCGGGGAACGCCGGATACCCCAGGATGTACCACGTCCCGTCGTCGGCGACGAAGATCCTCCTCGGCGCCGCGATCGCCGAAAACACTGGCTCGCGTGCGTAAGGCGCATGCGGCAAATTGTGCGGCCCAGATCGCGGCCATGATATTGGCCCCGCACACCATCGGCCCGTCTCTCCTTGTCGAGCGGGCGAAGTGAGTCCCCGTGGCAACGGGGGTCCCTGCGGTGGCCACTGGAACTTCGGAGACGGAGGCGGCAGGGTTCCCTCTCGCGAACGTGGTGGTCCCGGTCGGGAAAGGAACTGCTGCGGAGGCATCATTGCCTCCTGCTCTTGATGCAGTTGCCGAGGTGAAAAGGGAAATTGCCGCCGCGAAAGCAGTTCCTGTCCAGAAGTCAGCACCGGCTGCTGGTGTGGCGGAGTTTGTGCATAGCCCCCGCTGGTCGGTGGCACCGGCGTGTCGTGCGTAAGTAGCGGCGAGCACAGGAACGGTGGCGGGGCCAGCGGTCCGCACGCTCCGTAGGAAGCACCTGGGTCGGACTTCTTCTTGGCGTAGAGGTGCTCGTTCCAAAGCTGAGTGTCCGAGCCCCTGCTGAGCTCGTTCACGTGTCCCGGGCTCTGAGCGTTGTAGAAGCCCTGGGAGCCACTGGAACCTGCGATCCGTCACACCAAAGGAGAGGTCGAAGATTAAGCGGCGTAGAATAAACAATTAACAGAAATAGCTGGTAAGAATTTGCACTAGAACGCAACGACGCTCAAGAAACTTCACGATCTGGTGTGTTCCAAGCAGCGGTTGCCGACAAGATAAAAAGGTTCGTCGACTGACGAGGTGCGCGTGCACAACTTATTCCCTAATTACCTTTAGAGGAGAATGAACAGACATATTACCGTGAGTGCATTATACGGCTCATCGCCAACGAAACCCCACGTTGTTGTCCATAGGAAACGGTCCAAAAACTCTAAAAACAACATCAGCCCAGCCACATAGCAACCATAAGAGGGCCAACACATGATTCACTGTATGGACAGCCAAAGGCCAATAGGGGGAAGGCCTTTAGTACACAGGCATTTAGGGTAAATGCTTTTGATCTGAATGGCTTCACCCTAAAGGCTTTCAACTTAAAGGTATATACCGTTAAGCTCTTCAACCTCAACGCTTTTACCCGGAAGAATGACACACTTGTACTGATTACGAAACACTAAACAAGCAGTTAACTATAAACCAACGGTGAGAGACAAATGCTTTCGCATTCGCAATGCGTAAGTAGTCCTAAGTGCCCTAAGTAATTTTATATTAGACCAACGCTCACGTTCTACGCAGTTGTGTCACCGTCACCATCTTTAAAAAGACGGTGTTTTGTAAAAATAACATTTTTTCTTTTTTAGATTTCGGGAATCCCCAAATATTCAAAAATGTTTTGCAGCAGGAATAATGTTCGTATCTTATTTGGTTGGAAAGTTATAGCTAACATTCGAAAAGGTGGTAACAGTTTTGAAACCGAAACTGAAGTGGTTTGGTAACGGAAGTTGATAACTCAGTGATAATCAACGGCGTATATTGAACATTTTCCGTTTTGTTTAATCTGATATGTAAAAGATTATTCAAAGGCAGTTTGTAAGGCTTCCCTTTTTTCTTAAACATTGCTTTAAATTTCCGCACGGGGGAAATTTGACGCTACAAGCATAACGCTACAAGCGTCTCACTTGTTTACTTTGTGTGTGCTTTACGCTACCGCTCTGAATGCTACCAGATTTGTCCTTCAGTGTCGGTAACTGAAGTACAGCAGATATTTTGAGGGAAGCATGCATCGAACCTGGCCACCACACTCTCGTAGCATGGCGCACCAGTGACCAGTACTCGATGAGGAACGCCCAGTGTGAATCAAAGGGTGAGGCAAAAATTCAGGGGGCACTTTGACTGTCTAAAGTGCGTAGAGGCGAAAGTGTTTTCCGCACCACTTTGAATGGTTCTGTGGCACTGGTGTCGTCACATGTAATTGAGTGCTAATTACTAAGTGACGACAAATCACTAATTAATGGTTAATTACTGATTTGTGCCTGAATACTAATTAACTGCTAAGTAATGGCGCTTAAGCTTCGCCTTTATGAGTGGAACGCGACAGCGTGTTGTAGCGCTGCTAGGGAGTCCACGGAACCACCCGTTCGGCGCGATGCCTTGCCCTTTGAGCGCTTTTATGCGAAGCATACTAAAATAGCCCAACTAGAGATGTGAAGACCTGAAAAAAACACTGCAATTTTGGAAAAAAAACCGGTTTTTTTCCTTTTTTTCAGACGAGAAAAAATGGAAAAAAACGTCGAAAATTTCACAATGCAATTTCAAGGTTTTAGGATTGCTTGCTTTCAGTTTGGGTTTTTGTTTTTGCTTTGAAAACCAACATAGCATGCATCGTTGAATGATTGGAGAGCAGTTGTCATCGCCGGTGCCAGGTAGTGGTTTTAAAATGTTCGGGCTGCGAGCAAGCGGGTTGAAGGCCAGGTCACATATAAGACCCGGACATGACTTAAAAACACACTAATACTTGAACTCGTGGCTGAAGTAGAACAAAATGACTGCAAATTCTACAGCGCGACACACACGGCATAAATAACATAGGCTGCTGTGCACCTAAGCGGGTTTAGCCAAATACGCCCAGCTTCTTCGCGACAGAGAATATGTAGGACGGCTACACAATAACACCTGAAAGTCTGGTAATACTAAACGAGATCAAGCGTGATGGACTCGCACTGCCATCTAACAAAATGTGGAGTGACTTACGTAGAGAAATGTGGAGTGACTTATAGATCAGTTTTCATGTTCCCATTCTCAGTGCAATAGAACAAGAAGTTCGTTCCACAAATATGATATTTATATCTCCATATTCGCTTGAAGTGCAAATCATTATCTATCTTCTCGGTGCAATAGAACAGGAAGCTCGTTTCACAATATGACATCTATAACTGCATATGCGACTGAACTTCGGAGCATTATTATTGATCGTTGTGCTTTTGCAAATCAGTCTGTTTTTGTCACGTTTTGCAAAATTTCCAATTTTTCATGAAAAAAACCTTGAAAAAAACGGTTTTTTTCATGCCATTCAAAATTTTTTGAAATTTTACATCTCTAAGCCCAACCCATCTCCTCGAGCGCGGCGGTGTCGTTACCATTGACCTTTCGTGACCTCCATGTCATACCACGTGATGCGTGACGTCACAGCAGATGAGAAACGGGCGCCCAGCTCGCGCCGTCGCGCGAGGCGTCGCGACCAAGGAGGACCACGTGATGCGTGACGTAACGACATAGGAGAAACGGGGCCCCAGCTCGCGCCGTCGCGCGAGGCGTCGCGACCAATGTGTTTCCTGCTTCTGCCGCTAGGTGCGCTGTAGTGAAAACGTGATGCTGCAGCGGCGGTATACAAGGGGGTGCGCCTGCCTCTGCTAGGTGTACACGGGATAGAGATGCCTCCTGGAGACAGGGCTGCTCGTTGGAATGAGAAGCAAAAGTTGCGGCGTGCTACAGAGACTGATGAAGAGCGTGAAGAACGTCTAGCCAAGCGGCGTGCTCGATATGCAACTCGGCGACAATATGCTTCGCATCTGACTGGGCTAAGCCTCAGCCATTTTTTTGAGGAAAGGAAAGGGTGCAGTAATTCTCTGTCATCTCGGTGGACACCTGACCCGCACCGTAGATGAAGGGAGGAAGTGGGAGTGGAAGAAGAAAGACAAAGATGGCCCGTAATGAAGAAAATGAAAATTGTATTTGAGGAAAGGAAATTATGCAGTAACTGTCTCACATATCTCGGTGGACACTCGTCAAAATTCAGGGGGGCACTTTTTTGACCTAAAGTGTGGTCACTGATGTGTGGTTAAGATGTTAAGCTTCGCCTATAAGAGTGGAACGCGACAGCGTCTTGCAACGCTTCCAGGAGTCCAGAAAACGCTATCGCCCACTCGGTTCTATGCCTCGCTCGTCGGCAGATTGGTTTTTGAGGAAAGGAAACGTATGTGTCTCTCATATCTCGGTGGACACCTAAACCTCGCCGGAGGAGAAGGGAGGAGGATGGGAGTGAGCGAAGACACCGTATTCACAAGACGCACCTTTGTTCTTCCCAAACCATCGAGCTGGCATGGCGGAGTGGATAGCATGCTCGTCTCATACTCCGAAGACCGGGGTTCGATTCCCGAGCTCGACCAATTTCTTACTCGGTTTTATTTATTTATATGGTCTGACTTGAAAAGTTAGTTAGGCTAATTGAGCAATTAAGCAATTAACTAAGCTGAGTCCCACTTACTTGGAGCATCACTATACGATCCCTTCAATTGGTTGCCTGGTTACTAGCCCAAGTACAATTGGCCCTGTTTGAAATTCGCGCACTGTGACGTCACGACCGTTTCGACCAACTGAAAAGCGTGACATTTCTGTCGACAACTGCTGCTTACAACGATGAGACATTAAAGGCTTTCTTCTTAAAAGATGTCCGCAAGAAAAGACGAGCAGTAACAAAAGCCAAAAGAGAGCTCGTGTCAGTTAAGGAATGCCCTAGGGCATGATGATCTTGTTTCTGCAATGACTGAGAAACTGTAATCGTGTTTTTCTCAAAACATGATTTCGCTCACTTTCTTGTTGTGTATGGTCTCTGTATGGTAAGGAGAACCCATGTCCTCAAAGAACTTTTTGACCTTAAGGGAAGCCGTGAGGGCTCTGCTTCACGAATGCGAAGCAACCATGCTGCCTGGTTACACTTCGTAAAGACGTACAGTGGGAGAAAAAGTCTCTGGACCACGTGGTCCTTAAACACAGCCGATAGCTGCGCCATTAGACGGCGATTGGAGATGTGTTGTCTGGAGCCTCCAATTGATAGCAGAGCTATCGGCTTCGTTTGAGGAGCACGTGGTCCAGAGACTTTTCTCCCTGACTGTACGTGTGGGTTAACGTGCTGCATCGACACATGGGGGCTGTGAGGGACGCCGTAGTGGATGGCTGCGGATTATTTGAGAAATCCACGGATCCTTTAAGGTGCATATAAACTGCACAGCGCATACGATGTTTCTGTTCGTAGTTGCATCGCGTCCAGACAGGGATTCTTTGCCGGAACCTGGGGATCAACAGGCGAACGCCAAAGCCACTCCGCCAACGCTTCTTCGGCTAAAAATCTGAACATGAAATCATTAAAAAAAAACAACAGTAAGCTGTCCTCTACCAAGGGAGTGTGCTAGAGGCCAGCTTAGTCCCACAGAGACGCATTCGTGCTCGCAGTTCAAGTGCAGGCGGGAAACTTCCATCGCGGCACTCACATTGGTACGCAGGCGGCTGCCGACACTCTTGCTTCGCACGCAGGTACATCGAGGGTGAAGATGACGCGACGAAGCGTTGCGTTTCCAGCTCCTGGTCCCCCAGAGGCTGTTGCAGCTGCAGTTCCACCTGATCCAGCTGCCTTTCCGGACTGCCAAGGAATACTGGCAATGAAGACAACGAGTGGTTGGACGCTGACTGCTGGCTGCAGGGCCTTGTCTCCGAACCCTGCGCATAAGGAACAAGTGGAGCTACGGTACAGGTTCCCACAGTTAGCGCGTAGGTCCGCCACATTGCTCTCCCAAGCATCCAAATGATCAGAAGCCTCAACTTCTGAATGCAGCTGGCGGACTTCGTCCAGTGATTGGAGCGAGTACAGGCTCCACCCGCTTGAATCCCTCAGCTGAACATGTGTTATATTAAACAGGTTATTGTTTGACTACATGACACAGGTTGCTAGCAATGCGTAAGCTACAAAAAGGCTTATCTCTATGAGTTGGGAACAGAATATTGGCCATGCGGACGGGTGGCGCCATCTGTTGTACACGCCGCATATCACAATCACAAACGTTTTCAAGAATTGGCCAGCACTTGTGAGAAAACTGCGCGTGATTGATCAGATATTTCAGTGAATATGTGCAGTCGTACAAAATAAAATGCCGCAACACACGAGAACAGTAGCTGCACGAGTGGGCTGTCAGCAACGACCTAGTGCTAAGCGATGCAAAGGAAGTTGGTTTCTCCGCAATGCATGCATGGTTTTCAATGACGTGATCGTGTTTAGTCAATAGAGGTGCAAGCGGCGCAGGGAAAAGAAACGCGCAACTCTAGGAACCTATACATAAACTATTGCAAGAAGGGACACTCAGCGTCCCCTGGTGGTATATATACAAAACTTCTCCGCTACAGCGCAAAGTTCCTCAGCAGTGTAGACTACCATGCTACGCGGACTAATAGAGTATACCAGTTTGTCCGCTTGGAAACGTTTTCATGTATGGATGCAATACAGTTGCAACTCCGCGTGTACTACAAACTTGTGTTATACAGAGAGCTTCACCTAAGACTTCACGCATTTTTTGAAAAAATAGGCGTTTGGAGTTAGCAGAACGCATTTTTCGGCATAACGTCGGTGGTATAGTACGTCAGAATACAGGTAACATCTGCTAACAGCAGGCAGGTTAACTAATGTTCAATAGTTAACTTTTGACAATTACTTTTACGCTGATTATGTATGAAAGACGTGTCTGCCGTAGGTCGGCAAGAATCGAACCAATAGCTACATCTCAGCTTGTACGCACAGGTGAGAGCGACCGAGGAGGGTGCGAGCACGAAAATGTCGCCGGGAAGGGCTCGGAAATTTTACCACGTGTCTGTGGGTCCTCTTCTGCGTTTAGAGGTGTATTATTTGGCTCAGGTTTTGATTGCAACACAGTGCAGTGATTGATAGAGTTTGTGTGTTCTCCTCGGAAGGTGTAACAGAGTCCCTTTAAGCTTCGCATTAGGGGTACGACGCGGCAGTGTTAAAGGGTCTGTGAAAAGGCCCGGTGGCTTTTTTTTTTCTTATCTCTTCGCAAATGTTCATTCTGTTCATTGTTTTTTACTTTAATTTCTGTTTTGCTTTATTTTTAAAATTATTCATTAACCAAAGGACACACAAGGCTTCCAAGGGCTCCCTTGAACGAAGTCGGGCGAACGGTCCTGTGTGATCGAGCGTTGGCGTCCCTGCTCACGACTCAAGCGGGCAGCTGTTCGAGTCTCGGCTCCACCATTTTACTTTTCAGTGCAATTGCTATTGTTTCTTTAGATCCACTATCTAATGGTGGAGGGATCACGCCACGGCCCTGCAGACCAATGAGGAATTGAGTAGCGGCGTCGTCACTGTTGTTCTTTGTGATCGTTGAGGGGTGTTTGAATGGCCCGCGCAAAGACGCATCACTACCCTCTCGCCCAATCACGATTTTGCAGTTACAACGCCAAGAACTACAACAACGCCGGCTTTCCCGCTCTTCGCCCTTAACGCTTTCGCGTTTAACCGCCTCTTCCAACGGTGTACATTTAAACTGTCCTCCCAGTGTGCCTCATCCCGTTCTTGCACACTTCTCAATGTCATCTGTCCACCTTACTAGATGTGCCGAGTACGTACTTGAGCACCAAAATGGCTCGACTGGGAGCCAATCGAAGTCTCGTCGATGCCGTGGCACCAGGCGGGCAGGTACCAGCGGGGGGAGCCCCAGCAGGATTCGCCGCTGTATGACTGCGGAGTTGACGGTGGTGGAGGAGTCGGGTTCGGCCACCCGACAGGCTGCTGCTCCTGCTGCTGTTGCTGTTGTTGCTGCTGCTGCTGTTGCTGCTGCTGTTTCTGCTGCTGTTTCTGCTGCTGCTGCTGTGGCTGCTGTTGCTGCTGGTGTTCCTGCTTCGGCTGCTTCGCCTGCTGCGACTGCTTCGGTTGCTTCGGCTGCTGTGGCTCCGGCTCCTGCTTCTGCTGCTTCGGCTGCGGCTGCGCCTGCTGCGGCCCAACCGTTTCTGGTGACAGCAACACTGTGTACGGTGTGCGCATGTGCTGCTGAGCAGGAGGAGATCTCTCGGGCGTCAGCAGGCCAAGCTTCAGGTCCAGGTGCTGCGACCACACAGACGTCATCGGTTGCTGGGGCTCCCCGAAGCCGACCGGCGGCTCCTGGGGGAGTGGCGATGGCGCAAAGGGAGGGGAGTTAAACGGCTCGAGCAGAGCAGCAAGCGACGGGTCGAAGATGCCCTCCTGGACCGGCCTGGACTGCGGTTCCATGGGGATGTCCCATTCCCGCGGCCTGTGCACCGGATAGGGTAGAAGAAGTGGCAGGTTGTGAGGGCTCTTCAGACAGTTTTGTCCATCCCGCATCCCGGCGTTTGAACCGCCTTACTAGACTCGTCGCCCTTGTTAAACCCGCCAACATTTTAGGAATACGTTAGTCTACATCGCAGAATGGTACAGTAATTTTCACTTTGCTTTACTGCCCAGTTTCTTGTTTTCTGTTCAATATGCCGCTCCCCTGTGCAATTCCACTAGTACCTCGAGGTTACTAACAAATGAAAAAAAAAACACTGGTGTTTGTATAAGTCTGGCGAACGGCACACCGAAATTCGAGCATGCCTTTTCACGTCGTCACACTTCTCCCCCTCACAACGAGTGCTAGCGCTACACGCCACAGACGGTAGCCCGAGTTCAATGTCACCAACACACAATGAGGAGGAGAGTGATGCGCCACAATGGCTAGCGGTTCCTTGCCTGCACCCTGCCGTTGGTCATAGAAACTAGCTCAAAAGGACGCGGACACACGGTAAGGGGATTAAAGAGATGAGTGGGGGCGCTGGCCTGCTGCCGTGTGTTCGGTGTTTTTTTTTTTGGTCTATTTAAAATGCCTCCGACGTTGACCAATGAACTAGAGGCAATCATCTTCCTCTCGCGAATACGGCCATCGAGTTTCGCAACTCGTTACGGTCAAAAAGATCTGCAGCTGCTGGGATGGCCGCGGTGAATTCTCCTTTACGAATTGTTGGGCTTAAAAAAAACGAGACAGGGAAAATAAAAATTTCCTCTTCCTTTTTTCGTGGTTGATATCGATAATAACGGGACGCCCTTTAGCTCTCACACACCGGGTGCCGAGTAGGCCGGAAGACAAACGAACAAGTGAGATAGAAACGATTAAAGGATAAGGGTTTTACTTGCCGAAAATGCCTCGTCTAACTGGCACAAGAAAAATATTCACAGGGGCGCCTAATTCCCCTGTGTGTAGACAGCGCGACAGCATTAGCGGCTGTTATTGTGTTTGCCGGAAGTGACATCAGTTCCGATCTGGTGACGTCTCTTCTTTCAAATGGACGGCAGTCCTCCCGTCCGCTGACGTCACTTTATTCCAGCCAACGGGAATCGCCCGGCCTGGTGTCGCATCCTCCTTCCAGCATATCAGCGGGGCGAAATTTAGCTTACGCCGTAACACTGCCTGCACGATGAGGCCTCTAATGCTATGGCATTCCGCCAACCAGGAGCTCACCACTGCGCAGGCGCACTTGCCTTTCGCTGTAGTTCACGCGCCAGAAGTTGCTCTTGGTGCGGGCGCCGGCCTGGTCTGCCGCTGGTGGGTACACCTTGACGAACCATCTTTGGAAAAGTGCGTGGCGTATGGAGCTCTGCGACAGTGGACACAAGAGCGCATTTCAGACAGGCGGCCGCCGTTCTTATAGGTGCAGATATGTCCACACACTTGTCTATGGAGCACTGGAGCGGTGCGGTGTGTTTGCGACATTCGTCGCCGCCTGCCGGGCTGGATGCGAGTTTTTGAGAAACACGACCAGTAAGCCGTGATTCATGCGAACGTTCATGCCCGATATGGTGATGTTTCCAGCCCTACCCCGCTCTCAGGTACCGCCAATGCGTACCGGTGCGGCGTTCGAGCGCTCCTTGACAGGTTAGTGGGGACGCCTCCACTATCTTCATCGTGGTTAGCGGGAACACGGTAGCACGCAGCCTCGCTTACTACCAATGCATTATAGCGACGTCGCTAGGAACTAGTGCATATGTGCTCAGTGCATGTCATGCGCGCGCTGCGCACTTACGCTGGTTCCTGGCGGTCCAGTTAAAATGCGCTAGAGGCAAGCGAACCCATGTGCTCTCGTGTTGCCGCTAATCGTGATGAAGGTGGCATAAGCATTATGAAACACAGCCGTTCAGTCAGCGTGCAATGAATGGTTTGGTTTGGACCTATGGGGTTTAACATCCCAATGCGATTCGGGCTATGAGGGATGCCGTAGTGCAGGGCTGTAGAAATTTCGTCCACCTGGGGATCTTTAGCGTGCACTTACATCGCACTGATCACGGGCCTCGAGAATTTCCGAATTGAAACCGGCCCGTATCTATAGATTACAGCCGTCTATTGAAAAGTTGGCGCCTTTTGCTGGAAACGGATCCTTTATTCGCCAGAAAAGATGAAAAATTAAATACAAATGTCGCTGACAGGCCATTTTCAAACGGAAACTATGACAACGTCACCCCTTTTATTTTCCAGGTCTCTCTAGCCTTTGCTACGTAGTCATGCACATCTAGCAGGCAATATTGAAGTTGAGTTCATAACTGACGATAACAGTGTGAACAATTTTAAAGGGGTAGTGGGAAAAATTTCCTTTTTTACAACCACTTTTCTCAACGAAAACTGCGTCTTTTGCTGCCCAGCAAAGTTCAGTATGCTCACGAAGAGGAGTGCAATCGATTGTTACAGAGAGTCGAAAATCCGTGTAGAACTCTCTTCAGGTTGAATGCCTAAGGGTACAGTTATGTTTTGGTCATCGAGTCCACATTTTCTTTGTATTTCTTACCACTGTTGCGTATGCACAAACCACGCGTTAAACGTTTTGCTTACCCACCTACAAGCCACTGTTCTTCCCGATATACCTAAGATCTTATGGTATATCGATCATCCGAAATTAGTTTACTCAAGTTTCATGTTCGAATTTCGATGTCCTAGTTTGTGCACATCTCTGTAATCACTGCCCCCCCCCCCCCCCCCCCCCCCACACACACACCCACACTGCAGTTCTTGTTTATTGATACAGTTCTTATCTTCTAAGGACAGTGATCGCTTTCCGCCGTCTCAACTCAAACATTCTGACTCACGGCATGGTCACTAAACGCCAACTGAACGTCCTCAGGACGTCCACGGGATATGTCAGTAAAGATCTTGAACTCCGTCTTGGAGCTTCGCTCACCTTCCAGGACGTCACCTGACTGGCGCTCATGAATTTGAAGTAGGGATACCTGTTCCTGCAAAGCGGAGGAGCAGCAAAGCGGGAGAATTATGGCAATGCGACACACGGGAAGATTACATGAGGACTGATGTCTCCCAGCGCCAATACACGCGCTGGTATACACTGTAGCTTCATGTTTTATTTTTCTACCAAAAGCGACAGACGCTGTCTACGGCGCCCCCCATCGCGTTAGTTGCACAGATGGTCTGATCCCCTTTAATTCATACTCATCCGTGGATTCCTCGTTTGGAAGTTCTTTGATATTTAACCTCATAGACCAAGCCTTGTGATATTCACTTTTAGTTTATCATGATTTATTTCGTGGCAAGTGGGGTTTGAGCCGATATCGCGTAACATGAAAGATGGGTCACAGCTGGGGTCCCACTGCAGCCAAATCCGCATTTGGGGATTCAACCAAACAGTGTGAACCTAAGTGGACACGTCTACATTGAGTGCATTTCGGGAATAGGGGCTCGAGAGCATGAGTTCTCCCAGTGTTCCACCTGTGAGAGAGCCGTAGACCCTTGAAAACAGTTGAGCCGTCGCCGGAACCGGGATTCGAACCCTGTACAGCCGGCGCCCGAGGTTTATCTGCGGTCAAGCGATCAGCACTCGCCGCAAACTGCGTCGCAGAATACAACGAGCAAGACTTCCAGCGCTAACTGCAGCGAACTGGGTTTTGCCTTTCCCTTCAAATGTTTCACGCCGCTTCTATAGAAGAGACTTGGGTGTTATAAGGCGGTAGGTTTAACTTTGTCAAGCATGCAAAACTCATCTGCATATACGCGCAGGCGCACTAACCCTAAATGGGGTCTTAGACAAGAACAAAGCTTGTGTCGGTGTCCTCGTTTACTTGAATTGCTTTTTCACAGTCCTCTTACGTGCACCAGGAATTCCGAACCCGAACGCCTTCTTGAGTTTGTGGTTCACGCTGGTTATATATCAAAGACGCGTTATAAAGGGACAGCTAAGACAAATAACAGGTTGTGGCTTAGCTCGCATTAGTGGCTTAGCGCGCGGCGTCCGCCAGGTGCAGCAGTTGCTAGGGAACGGCTCAAGGTCGGTCTCTGTGCCTCCTAGAAGAACCGCCGAAGCAAAATCGGAAATTCGTGGCTAGTGTCGCTTTCGCTACAAAGGTTGGAGAGACAGCACACCGCTCCTTGTTTCCACTAACGGGGCTAAGGCCAGGCACAGTCGTCGTCAGCCTTATGTAGCGCAGCAGCCGCTGTTCTTTACGTAAAGCTATTGTGCCCGCCTTACTTGTAGGGCACTACTTCGGCGCTTGTTTCCTCAAGAACCTCGCACCTGTAGGCAGGTGTCTGCTTCCAGGTTAATAGGTTCCTATACAAGGGTGACTCAGACTGAACAGCATAAACAATTTCAAAGCACCAGTACAATTGTTGACTTAGCAGCATGTACTGAAGGCATGAGAAAACAAGTAGTGAAAGTGGATGGCATCTGTTTTAGTTTATTCTGCCATTTAACGACCACTGGTTTTGTCTTGCCTTCATGCCCTTTCCTCTACACAGGAATTTCGTCGAGCAGTTAACTGTTCCTAGTTAAATATATTTACGGTTTATGGGGGTTTAGCGTCCCAAAGCGACTCGGGCTATGACGGACACCGTAGTGAAGGGCGCCGGAAATTTACGCCACCTGGGCTTCTTTAACGTGCACTGACATTGCACAGCCCAAGGCACCCCTAGAATTGCACCTCCTCCGAAATTCGACCACCGCGGCCGAGATTGATTCCTAGTTAAACAACTTAGCACACGCAGCATTCCTTTGTGCCTCAAGGTCTTCAACGGCGGGCTCCTAACCAAGCTCATTGGCGACGGATCCTGAAGGCTGTTCCTTTTTAAGCGAAAGCTTTACTACTTTCACTTCCGAGCCTTTGCCGTGCGACGGCGGTGCACATGAAATGACCTTTCGCATGACCTCTGCGTGACGTCACGCCGAAGAGCTGGGCGGCCATCTGCGCCCTCTGCGAGTAGTGGAGGCGCCACCACCGGCGGCCTTAGGCAAGATTAAATTAGACTGCATTATATTAGATTACATTAGATTCTATTGTATTAAATTGGATTGCATTGGATTGCATTTGATTGGAATGGATTTGATTCGATTGGTTTTGATTGGATTGGATTGGATTGGATTGGATTGAATTGGATTGGATTAGATTAGATTAGATTAGATGAGGCCGCCGCGGGGGCTCAGTGGTTATAGTGCTCGGCTGGTGACCCGAAAGACGCGGGTTCGATCCCGGCCGCGGCGGTTGAATTTCTTTGGAGGGGAAATTCTAGAGGCCCGTGTGCTGTGCGATGTCAGTGCACGTTAAAGAACCCCAGGTGGTCGAAATTTGCGGAGCCCTCCACTACGGCGTCTCTCATAGCCTTAGTCGCTTTGGGACGTTAAACCCCAGAAACCAAACCAAACCATTATATTAGATGAGATTAAATTACATTAGATTAGATTACATTACATTGGATTGGATTGGATTGGACTGTATAACCGATGCATCACCACAAGTCTAACCAAAAGCACCACCACCAGCTACACTACCAGCTGAACCATGGCGTAGGTACGGATATTGCTTTCGCAATTACCGGGATTACCCAAGCTAAGCCACAGCGAATTTTTTCGTTTCACTATGAGAAAGGTGACTGTAGCATTCCAGTGGAAGCAGCGGCCAAAACCGTCCTGTGCAGGGCACAGGCTCACAGGAGCGAACAGGACGGTGTCTTATGACAGCGTCCTAAGCCCCGGTATACACCTACAACAACGTGAACCCCCGGTTTACACCTACCTTAAAGTGAACAAGGGAAGAAAAAGCCTCGTAGTGCTTGCCAACATTTCTTCGTCTGGGGAAGACAAGTCCTCCTGTCGAAACGATGGCAACCACCCCAAGGATTTCACCTCTCCTGTTCACTTTGTGATTACCGAGAACCATCTGCCCAGCCTCTCTCGATCATGGACTGGTACACAACTGGCAATCGAACCGGCTTTTACTGAGTCACAAATGTCGTTACAGCAGCCGCTGCTCGCACTCAAGCCGGATGCCTCCACAACCCCTTCCCCTCCCAAAGAAAGAGAGCAAAGGACTCACTGGAGCGCCCTGTACACATGTTGCACACGGAGCGCCCTTTGCGGACTCTCGTGGATGACCTGTGCCACCAGCTGAACCAGTTTTCCCGGAGGCCTGCGAACCTCGGTGCCAGCCGGGAGCAGCTCGGCCAGGGGACCCGGAGGGAGTTTGGGCACCGTGCACTTGTCTTCGGGGCTCGCCATGTGGCGGGAGCTTCTGGAACGCTTGCCGGGCGCTGAAGAAGCTGCCCGACCACGCCAGGTGATGCCACGGTTAGAGTTCACTTCGAGGCTTAGCGGAAGTGTTTCCTTACACGCGAAAAGCAGCCAAGAATTGCGCGTTGAGCTCCTTCCGTCAACCAAGACAGCCCTCCTTAGTTTGTCAGTCTGCCCAATTCCGTGGCCGGACTTAAGTGGGGCGGAGGGCGCCCATCACAAATTCGGCCCTGGCTACACAAGGAGAGACGTGACACATTGGGGACATTTAAATGCCGAGCCAAGGGTACGCTCTGAACAGGAAGGAGTAGAAAGGGCGCAAGCTGTCTTTCACCGAACTACCTTTTATAAAAGAGTGCCCGCTTGTAGACAGCTTACCACCGTTTACTCTCCTATAGGTGTATTCGTGTTTAAAGTCTATGCGCCATTTCCAGAAACGCCACAACTTTCTAAAGCAACGAGAGTACCATGCAAAACCCAATGTACAACAAGAGCCGCGTAAACTTGTAACCTGTCAGCCCTTTATAAACGATCTGAAGTTCTAAATAGAAAGTTTAGGTTGTTATTTTCATCTTCGTTATTAGGTAATAGGCGCAGAGCTCGGCCTGAAGAGCTCATGACACTGAACGCCGTTATTTGCTCGACAAACTCGGCATCCCGGCCCTAATTTTCTAGCTCTACATTCGCTAAAGCAAACAAGTTTTCGTTCTTTCGACCCACAGTAACAAAGTGGAATGAGATAGCTAATGCACTTGACCGTGAGGTCTAACCAGATCGCGCTCTTATTGCCTTTCAGGGCGTAAGCTCTACATCACGACCAAAGCTGCTAAAGCCGATTCTCCACTGAAGCCTTGACCTTGACTAAATAAACAGAGAAAATAAATTTTCCCGCGACTGGGATTCGAACCCGTGCGGCGCGAACAAAGCAGCTTCGCTGCCAACTGCGCGAGAGCAAGGTGCTATCACCGCTCTTTTTTGTTGCGCAAGCAATACAACTCGAGCTCGGCTCGTCGCCTATGCTCGTGGCAGTGCGACTACCAAACGACCTTGAGTTGTTCTTGGCTAGCAACCGCTTCAGCTGGGCTCCCAACAGATGCGCGAGAGGTTGCCCGGGAAGAGCTACATGGGTCGCAATATCCTGACGGGTGGCTGGGATAGAAAACGCCCCAGCCAGTGCAGGGGCACATCGTTTAACCGCTGTGTCACTGTGCTGGTAGTGGTATATGAGGACTCGCCGCCATCTATGAATCTTAAGTAGGAATTAGCAATTCAGTATACATGGGGATTAACCCACTATAGATACCATGTCAAACCCCTAAGGCGGAGTTTAAGTGCCCCCTCCAATTTTGGCAGCGTTGGCAGCGGTGGTGAACTTGCCCGCGCGTGAGTCCAGACGATCTGAGCACCTGATTTTAGTTTGCGTGGCTACCACGGCGAGGCGCGTGGCGCTGAACATTCTAAGATACCGCTAGTAATTGTGAACGTTGGGCACACAGCACAGATTTTCAGTTGTCCGTCATAACCAGTCGAAGGGAGCGGAGAAACTATTGCACAGGCCTTTGTAGCGCCTTTGAAACAGCATGTGCTATATCTAGCGCTGTACTCGCGCAGAATGTGGCCTACAGATCGCGCCAGTTGTTGTTGACCACTAAACTTTCTAAAATATAGGGTCGGTCAAAAGTTTCAGACCACAGGGTCTGCTTTTGAGCCCCTTGGCGGGACATTTACGTCACCGTCGAAGTCCCATGGAGCAGGATAAGCATCACTCTCGTCTCACAGAACATTGTTAGAGTAATAGTCGTGTTAAGGGCTGGACTATGCCGCTTGAAGACAGGCCCTGTTGCCAGCAGAAAGCATCCAAGTCATGCGGCAAAGCCGCAGAGCGAGACGAGCTTTCCGAAGGCTCTCACTTGGTATATTTATACAAATCAGCAGCGTCCACGGTAAACTATGCGCGAATGAGACAGCGGATGGTAATCGCTCGGTGATTACCCCGTCCGAGTTGCGCAGTATCGCGTCTCCTGCAGACATGATGTACGGCTTTGCCGCATGACTTCGACGCTTTCTGCTGCAACTTGGCAGGCCTATGACAAACTCTAGGTACTTATAATACAGTAACTCTAGTGACCACGAAAACCTGCGTTCTAAAGTGGTGCATGTCTCCCTCACCGCGGCGTCGCTTCCCGGCGTCCGAGTCGCCGTGAGCCCGGGAAGTGCAGCTGGGCAGGGACGACTCCCTGTCCCTGGACGAGATTACTGTAGAGAGGTCTGGCAGGATATTGTCCACATAGTGTTGGGCCAACTCATCCATGACGTCTTCGTTGAACTGCACGTAGGACAGAGGCGAGGATGAGAGACTAAGACTAGAGGTTCTGACCTGCAGGCTAGGTTCCTTACATGCAGCCACGAACAAAAATTCTATCGTCACAACAGGCCGAGACGGGAAGGGCTCGGCCAAGCGGCTTAGGCTGGCGGAGGATTTCGTGAACGAGGCACAAGCACAATCAGCGCTGCATCGTTGGCGGACGGCGTTAGTTTCAAACGAACACCCGTTGATTCTAGGAACGGCGCGCCGTACCCTCCCATAATAAGCCCAACGGAGATGAGGAGAGAGGACGTGAGCGATTTCAGACTTTTGCTGAGATATGAGGCGTGAGTTTTTTTTCCCGCCTTCTCGAGGAATCGTCTGCCTGGAATTCCGCCGTTGTTTCAGGTTGTGGTTAAGAGAGTGTCTCCCTGAAGGAGGGTCTTGCAAACATTTCGACACTCTATAGAGTTTCCATAACATTTTGCTTATAAAGACTATAGCCTTTCTATAGAGAAATCCTATAGAGTAGTCTATAGGCAAATCAAATCCTACGGACGTTCTATAAATAATCTGTAGATATATGGCCACGCAAGTTTGGTAGAATTTTTTATACAGTGTCTATAGACTGCGGAAAAACAAATATAGATATCTATAGGAAGGGAATAGAGTCTATAAAATGTCAAAAGACAGTCTATAGACTACTTTTTGTGGGGACAAGCCGATGAGCGTTTTTTCCGCGAGAATGGAGACTGTGGGGAGGTATCAGGGAAATTCGCATGCGTTGCAGGACCGATGTCGATATTCTACATGTACAACAACGACCTTGCGCGGTGACTTAACCGAAGGCGGCCATAACATCAGCGGATCGTTTCCCGAGCGTTCAGCAAATACCACGAAGCGCCTTCTGTAGGGCTGCTTGGTTTTGCATCGTCGGTTCTGGCAGCGCCGCGATTCTCCACACTTCTACCAGCCGTTGTCTTTGCGCGCTGCCCGAACCAGCAAACACTGAAAGCCTCAGCATTTTTCGCGGAATGCCAATCAAATATACTTGCCTATCCTTGGTCGCTCATTCAGAAACAACGGCAAATCGGAAGCACAATGAACGTGAACAGCCACTGCGAGCTTCAGGGTAACATTTTCTGCAGGGGGCTACACTGCACACTCGGAGAAGGCACGCTGACGAGTTGACCGGATAGAAAGTTGTCGTTAACAAGCGTTGTGCCCTTACGAGGATGGTCTAGACAGTGTCTATAAACTTCTTATAGGCGCTGCAGCCATGCTATCATCATCATCATCATCTCTACGCCCACTGCAGGCAAAGACGTCTCCCGTGTCTCTCCAATTAACCCTGTCCTTTGCCAGCTGCGACTACCGTATCCCCGCAAACTCCTTACTGCCCACCTAACTTTCTGCCGCCCGCTCCTGGGAATGCCTTCTCATGCAGTTCACTCATTTACTGTTGATAACCAGCAATTGTCTTTAATTCGCATTACATGCCCTGCCCAGGCCCATTTCTTCCCCCTGATTTCGTACAGGATGTCACTGACCAGTGTTTGTTCTCTCACCCACTCCACCCGCTTCCGATCTCGTAATGTTACAGCCGTCATTTTTCTTTTCATAGCTGGCTGCGTTGTCCTGAACTTAAGTTAAAGCAATTTCGTTAGCCTCCCCGTTTCTTCTCCATAAGTGAGTACCGGTAAAATACAACTCTTGTATGCGTTTCTCTTGAGGGATATTGCTAAACTGCCATTCATAATCTCAGATAACCTTCCATATGCAGCCACCATGGTGGCTCAGTGCTTATGTCGGCTGCTGACCCGAAAGCGCGGGTTCGATCCCGGCCGCGGTGGTCGAATTTCGATGGAGGCGAAATGCTAGGACCCGTGTCAGGCTGTAACCACTGCATTATAAAAATAACAAGGAGACAGCCAGCTCATTTATTTCACCGACCACTGCGAGAAGATATTTTTTTTTGGTAAATGACGCGGCTGTCCATTTTTTATATGTCGTCAATAATAACCGCCGCGTTCATCTCCATGAAGGCCAATAAAAATGCTATCCCCACGGGCTTGAGCCTAATTGATCTCTTGGTCCGGAGAGCAGTGCCGTCATATACCTGCGCTGACGTCATGTAGATTTGGTACGGGGGTGGTTATTCAGGGCGGGCCGGCGCGATTCCCCTACATACATACAAACATACATACGTACATACATACATACATACATACATACATGCATACCATGATACATGTATACATACATACATGCATACATACATACCATTATACATGCATACATATATACATACATATATACAGACATTCATACATACATACATACATACATACATACATACATACATACATACATACATACATACATACATACATACATACATACATACATGCATACATACATGCATGCATGCATACATACATACATACCATTATACATACATACATACATACATGCATACATGCATACATGCATACATGCATATTTACATACCATTATACATACATACATACATACCATTATACATACATACATACATACATACATACATTTATACATACATACATACATACATACATACATACATACATACATACATACATACATACATACATACATACATACATACATACAACCCCTAGGAACGGCGAATATTTTGTGAGATTTCCGACAAGTTATCTGTCACTGTGCCCTGTACTCAACGGCCTCCGGCGAAAGCTACAATGTCAAAAATACGCAGCTCACCGGGTCTGCTTCCGCTCGTGCAATGTGGCTCATTGTGCACCTTCAGCGTTCTAAATGTCTCCTACGTTCGAGGAACTCACGTTCTCACTAGTTCCCACCTTAGGAACTCCCAAAGGTGTTAGAGCGTCCCAGTGCATATCTTAGATGCGCCAGAGCTGCACATTTTCGACAAAGGCTAAACATATGCCAATGCAGCCGGACGCGAGATCGAGGAATGCCGTGTCCGGCTCCTCATCACCTCTGCCGGCAGCCCCTCCTCGTTGGCGGCGTCGTCGACCTCCGTCGCGGCCCCTGGCGGTGGTGCCCGAGCCTCGGCCGAGGGTCCTGGATCCTCTCTCCTCGCCCTCCTGGGGGCGCGACCCCGGCCACGACGCGGTCGTTCCTCGCCGGATTCATCAGCGTCCACAATGGCTTCTTGCCTGCAGGCCCTCTCTGGACGTGCTGCGTTAATTGGTGGGATAGCAGGTGTTGGTTTGCGGGATACTTCACCTTGCGCACACTACGCTGCAAACACGAATACGCCTGGATGGGAGTAAAAAGGTAAGTAAGCTGTCCTCTAGGTGGCGCTAGAAGACAGCTTACCGCCTTTTTACTCCTTTCTGTCTTCAACGCCGTTTTGATCATTCATGTGTACATCTATTTCGCCATTTACCATTTCCAAAGGCATGACATGGATGAAATTGACGACAAAGCCCATGTGGTTATATACAATTTTCTGTTCTAACGAATAAAATAAGAGAATGGGAAGGAACGAATCTCGCGGCTCTTTCGAACGGCTCAATAAAGTCAAAGGAGCGATTGTCGTTTATAATATCAAACGGCTGCAAATTACAATTTTGGGAATTACGAATAAAAGAATACCGCGTGAATTTCTCTCGGGCAGTTTTTCCATTTTTTCTATTAATACTGTGTCAAGAGATCGGGTTTGCCTAAGTGCGATCTAGAACAGTTTACAGCAGCCGGAACAGTTCTGGTTTCGTAATAACCTTCATAGAGAGGCGTGGTAATGGGATGAGATGAGAGGACTTCGTCTGGATTTTAAAGGGCTTTTATTGGATCGCCACTTTACAAAGCACCTGTGTATTCCACGGAAAACAAAAAGCAAAAGCCATGCGTTCAGCAACGAATGAAGCAAGGAGAACGCAGTCAACGCCAGAGCAACACGCGAAGCAATAAACGCCACGCCACAGACAACGCCACAAAATACAACGCAGCACCAGACATCACCACAACGTGTCACGCCAGACCCTGTACAAGAGGAAACCTCTGCCGAAGCTTCATTTTAATGGTGAAATCGATTCGTGCTCTATATCCAAGCCAAACTGGCCGTTTGGAACACCCCGAGGCAAGGAACTCATCGAATAAGACACGTGTACTGTAGTCGCTTCCACCTTTTCTTGGTGATCCGATAGGCTCATAGAAGCAGCTTTAAGCAGTCCAGTGGAGCGACGCGTACGCCGTGTTAACAGCGCAGGTTCCTCAATATACTTCACAGTATCATGAAGCGCCACAAAGCGTTATGATGTGAAGGCAAAGACACCTGCAATTATACAGAAGGCCAAAGAACCCCTTTAGCACCATCTGTCGAAGCTTCGCTTCAGATTCTCCAACCTGTCCTTCTAGTAGGCGACAGTCATCTTTTTCGATATTGCACTTCGAAGGCGTCGTCGCTATCTTCCCCAGGAGGTGGCTCATATATAATAACCTTGCATTATCAGTGGCACTACAAAGCCCGCTTCGACCGACGAACGACGGTGCGACGTACGGTGAAGCCTACAGGAGTAAGAAAATACTAAGTGGAGAGCCATCGGACAAGTATTTTGGGGCATCTTAAGCAAGTCTCTGTCGAACACAAGACAGCACACCATGCCCCACAAGGAAGTTTCAAGGACGGTTCACACCACACCATGGGCAGCCGTACCGTAAAGCTGTCCTACCGAGCGGGACGCACTGGAAGCGAACCCGGGTCCTCTCCTCGCTCTCTTTAGTGCTCCGTCTTTGTCGTATGTCCGCCGCAGTTTTCATTTCAGGCTTCAGAAGGCTGCATTTTTCTCCTATTTGAAGGGTTATAAAACCTTCGGAGCCTTGCGACATCCACTCTTTGGCGTAAAGCGAGGTTGAGCTCCGCAGTATAAAAAACGATTAATCGGCGCCGGTGGCTGACGCTGACACACCGGGCCATAATGAAGCGGGTTGAAGAAATGCTGCAAGGAAAGAATTGGTTATTTAGTAAAGGCTAGTAAGTTTCACTCGAGAAAACGCCGTAGGCAATAAGTCGTGCTAAACTGGAGATCTTCATTAATTGCTACCAGAGGGGGCCCTACATCGTGAGCAGCCATTCCAGAAGGCCGGGTTTTTTGCATGCAGCGTTTATTAAATTGAGGCTGCCGGTGCAGCTACCGAGCTCTCAGACTAATGCTAATCCGCGAAGGCACAAAAGCCTCCCATGATTCGCCACCTACCATAGGTGATCCGCACCGCATAATGTATCTTTATCACAAAGGCCGCGGGTGATTTTGCATGATTGTCGGCTGGGGCATGCCTGATACGATAACGTTTCTACCTTGCAGCCAACGCCTCCATTCCACCATGATTTCTGTTCGTCATAAGTTCTTTTCGGGGAGTGAATGTCATCACATTGTTCCTGTCATCTCGTGGCCACTGGCTACTAGACCAATGACCGAGGTATCGTTCGGCTGCAGCGCAAGGTTAGTTATGTTTTTTTGTCCCTCCAATGCATGATTTCCTGCATCATTTTACGCTTTCATGACTCCACTTTGTGGCACCTATTTTTTTACCTTGCTCTTCATCAAAGGACATTCACTTACTCCTCAGTAACAGTATGCCACTCCTGATTCTCGGCCGATGCCCTAGTGGTAGCACATCACCTGTTATTTTCCAGCGAAACAACGGCTTGCTTCTTTTTTGCCAGACATGCGAAGAGACGTAGCCTTCAACAATGGGTCAGATGTTATGAGAAAGGATGAGGACCACTGAACAAAGCGTGGAGGCATCGAACCCTTGTGCATAAATTACGCACGTGGAGCCTTTTTAGCAGCAGCGAAACTCTCCCATAGCCTGATAGGGGCTCTGTCTCAAGAGAGGGGTCTGTGAGGAGAAATCAGCCTTCAAGGACAGGCGCTGTCAGCGTCGATGTGAATGTGAGGTGAGTGGCCTCAATGACGGGAAATACGAGGTCTGTTAGAAAAGTATCCGAGTTTATTTTTTTTTTTTTGCGAACACCTGTTGGATATGAAACAAGCGCGCTTACAGCAGCCCACCTTGAACCCTCGTGCGCATGCACGAATTTTTTCCCGCCTGCCGATAGCGTCAGTCGCTAGGAAGCAGCGTTTGAGTGAGGCAGTGCGCAGTGCTCTCGTCGGTTTTTTGTTGCAAGGAAAATGGCGGAGCGAGAGGAGCAGCGCTACTACCTCAAATTTTGCCAGAAACTTGGCGATAGCCAAGTGGAAACCATTCGAAATGTTCACACGGCTTTCGGTGATGATGCTGTGAGCAGCACACAGATTAAGCAGTGGTGCAACAGGTTTAAAGACGGCCGCACATCTGTGGAGAGAGAGCCACGCTCCGGTCGGCCATCAACATGCCGAAATGACCAGGTCATTGCCGAAGTGAACGCTGTGGTGATGCGGGACTGCTGTGTGACTATGCGAGAAATTGCGGAAGAGTTGGACATCAGCAATTTTTCTGCACATTCAATTATCACCGAAGATTTGGCCATGGAGAGAGTTGCGGCGAAATTCGTGCCGAAGCTGCTGACGGTGGACAAAAAGCAGCTTCATGTTGAAGTCTCACAGGAGATGCGTGATTCCACAAACAGTTACCCTGACTTCACCGACGCCGTAATCACTAGTGACCAGTCTTGGGTGTACGGGTACAACCCGGAAACCAAATCCCAGTCGTCACAGAGTACGCATTCAACGTCACCAAGACCAAAGAAGGCCCGCCAAGTGCGCAGCAATGTCAGTGATGCTGACTGCTTTTAAGCATGAAATGCTTTTAGCCCCCGTTGTCGGCAGTGTGGTGACGTCACGCCGAGACCGAGAGCCATCATCCGGGCACTGAAATCCACTCATCCGGGCACTGAAATCCACTCATCCGGGCACTGAAATCCACTCATCCGGGCACTGAAATCCACTCATCCGGGCACTGAAATCCACTCATCAGGGCACTGAATTCCAGTCATCCGGGCTCTGAAACGAGAACATCCGGGCACCGTACGAGACTTAACGAGATTTAACGAGACTCTCTAAGCCCTCCTACGCGACCGGCATGCAAGCGCTGGTTGGTCTCCAAACGAGACAAAAAATAACTGCTGCCAGTGCCTTCTCAATGTTTATCAAGATATCAGTGGAGCTGTGGGTTTGATAATGCACGGAGTTATAATTTCCGATTTCTAATAACGCGTGCAAAAAGCACATAAATGCCACGTTACACTTCGTTGTCATACGTGATCCGGGGGAGAAGCGCTGCGTTCAAAGGGCAAGGCATCGCGCCGAACGGGTGGTGGCGTTCCTCCCTTCCTTTACGGTGCGGTTCGGGTGTCCACCGAGATGGCAGAGAATTACTGCGCCATTTCCTTTCCTCAAAAAACCTTGCGTTCAAATGGCAAGGCATCGCGCTGAACGGGTGGTGGCGTTCCTCCCTTCCTGTACGGTGCGGTTCGGGTGTCCACCGAGATGACATTAGGCCCGTAAACATTTCATGCTTACTCTACTCTCGTTTACGGGAGAGGCAGAGATTTTTTTGACTCCCTCTGTGTGGCACACCACGAGTACGCACCCCACAGGATCAAAGAATGACTAAAGAGTACTACCGGGATGTCCTCCATCGCCTACGTGGTGCTGTGCGGCGCAAGAGACCGGAATTGAGGTCAACAAGAAATTGGCGCATCCATCGCGGCACTGCTCCTGCACATTCCTCGCATTTGATTCAGACTTTTCTGGCGAAAAACCAGACTACTGTTGTTCAACAGGCTCCTTACTCTTCAGATATGTCCCCCTACGACTTCTGGCTGTTTCCTAAAATCAAGAGGCCATTGAAAGGAGCGCGATTTCAGAAAAGAAAGGACATTATGGCTGCAACGACAGCAGAGCTAAATTCCATTCCGAAAAGGGCCTTTTCGGAATACTTCCAAGAATGGCAGCACCGCTGGGAGATGTATATGGAGTCCCAAGCAGACTACTTTGAAGGTGATTAGGTTTCTAACGCTCCAGTTATGCCAGTTTTTTTTCTTCGGCCAAAGGTCGGATACTTTTCTAACAGACCTCGTATACTGGCGGCGAATGTAGACAAAGGCGCCAAATAGCTGGCCGTGCTCATATACCAGGTGTATCACCTAAGATGGTCAAAATTTTTTTTACAGGCTTTTTTTGTCTTATGAGCGCTTTTTTACACCCATTGCACTGTATGCGGTGCACCGCGTCAGAATACAGCTAAGACCTGCGAACTAATGAGCTCGTTACCTGTTACTGAATATTTCGTTTTCCAGCTATTCTTATTAACGCTCTCCTTAGTTACTCAGCGGCGTGTAGGCCACCGTGAGTAATAGCCACATCAGTTTTTAGAATTTCGAAAACGTAGTTACCCTCGGCGCTGTGGCCCAACGGATTTTGTCTATATCGCGCCGAAATGCATGTGCTTTCGAGAAGGATGCCGACCAGGCAACCCCTCCAGTGCGCGAACATCGTCGAAATAGCCAGAACTTCTTCCGCCAGAGCGCCGAGGGTAATTGCGTTTTCGAAATTCTAGAAACTAAAGTGGATGCAACTTATTGTGGGCTACACTTTCTCGCCAATAAATAAGGTTACCAAAAATATTAGTTAATAATTTCATTTTTCACAATCAGTTAACCAGCCTACTTTTTAACACGCCTCTGTGGAATTCTGACGAGCTAAAGCGCTGACCAAGCTTTGCCGAAAAAAATCACTTTACCAACTCAAACAAGCCCTTGTCACACTATATTTAAAAATTGCTGAAGGTTTAGGTTTATAGGGTTTAACGTCCCAAAGCCACTAAGGCTATGAGAGACGCCGTAGTGGAGGGCTGCGGAAATTTCGAACCCCTGGGGTTCTTTAACGTGCACTGACGCCGCACAGTACACGGGCCTCTTGAATTTCTCCTCCAAAGAAATTCAACCGCCGCGGCCGGGATCGAACCCGCGTCTTCCGGGTCAGGAGCCGAGCACCATAACCACTGAGCCACCGCGGCGGCGTTAAAAATTGCTGAACGTCTTAGGCGAAATGCCCGGTATACTTCCGAGGTGCGGCATTGAAGAAATTTGCACAATATATATGTCCAACAGAATCCAAGGTGCGGCAGGTTTGGAGTGAGGTTCAGTTCTCTAAGGAGCTCTTTCTCGCCAACTTTTAGAAAATGTACTGCTCTCTGACTAGTACGGTAAGATCCGTACCCTTACAAAAATTTTTTTAGACAGTCGACAGACTGTTCACACACTTCTGTCTAAAAAGTGTATTGACTCTCTATAGACGAATCTTAGAGAACATTCAACAGGGAATACAAATGCTATAGACAGACTATAGACAATATACAGGTTTATGGCCATACACTTTTAGTACACCTTTGTCTATGGACGCTGTATGGAACGTGAATAGACAAAAAGGAATATCTATAGCAAGACAATAGAGTCTATAAGAAGTCTATAGACTCTCTATAGACCATTTTCACTCGGGTATTGTCTCTCTCCCATTCAGGAGCTCTCAGAAAGGTGGGAGGGCTCTTTACGGCGGCAGTCGAAAAGGGCATGCGGATTCATTCACTAGGAGAGAGGTCTAAGCACTTGTCTACAAATATCATTGTTCTTGCCAATGCAACCGGGATGCGTACTCGCGAACAGCTGAGCGAAGACGGTGTCGTAGCTTTGCTCTTGTGCTTCGGACGTTCGGTAAGTTCCCTCTACTGGCCATTTTCCAGCTGATAGCCAAATTCTCGAAGAGCGGCATTATGTATCTCAACCATGTTTCGGGAAGCTACGTTTCGAAAGCCCATAAAATCTGGACAAGCGCTTCTAGTTCCCAGTTCTGCCACTTCGCGCCGCGCGACGCTGAACGCTAAAATTAATGGTAGGAATTTCGAATTCGAGTACATATTATTACTAACAAGCACATTTTGAAATTCCCGAAAATATTGTCCGCAAGGCTGGACCCTCAGAAAATGGGGAGTCTTTTTTTTTTTTGTAGCGAAACCTACCCTGGCCACGAACTTGCGATTCCGCTGTAGCAGTGCTCCGAGGAGGCACACAGATCGACCCTGAGTCCCTGCCTAGCAACGGCTGCAGCTGGCGGTCGCCGCGCCAT